>NC_139326.1:82500-87500 GCF_056507025.1 Lutjanus erythropterus
GATGAAAATAATCATTAGCTGCAGCCCTGATAGTAATAATAGTAATAATAGTAGTAGTAATCGTATCAGTACTAGTACTACTGTATTTCGGTGTAAGTGTGCAGTCATGATAATTCTCTTTGTTATTGATCTAATCTGCTGTAATCCATCCGTTAATCCAGATTATTAACTAATTTATTGGCGTCTGATGACAGAAATCTAATTAAACATGTAATCCAATCATGAATATTTAATGAGCTACAGTCTGTAACGTCACAGGTTTGATGCTCACTCAGCCTCTAAACAAGCAACACAGTTGAATCATGAAATCAATCAACATGCTGAAATCTGATCCAATGGATCAATAACCTGTATGTGATGCAGAGATGCATGCTGGGATCAGATTAAATTACAGACAAATTATAATCACAAATTTTCTTTATTTAAGTTCAGTTTTGATTTCTGATGTTCAAATATTGATCAATACATTTTCTCACTAACATGAGATGATTTTCTATCAGATCAGATGATATGAAGGAAGCTTCACTCTGAGTAAAACACGGTGTGATAGAAAACAATAGAGACAGTAGAGTATAAATAGAAGCATCACATATTCAGCACAGTGGAGTGATCTTAGTCGAATATAATAGAATATAAATAGAAACAGCACGTTACAGCAGTGAATAGAATAGAATAGAATAGAATAGAATAGAATAGAATGTGCTGTAATACAAGCCAATAGAATATAAATAGAAGCATTCCATATTCACCAGAGTGAAGTGAGAGCCGAACAGCAGCAACACGAACACGTTGATCAGATTGTCTTCAGACTCCATCAGTGATGATGCTTCAATATCTGAATATTAATCAGGTTATTGATCAGGTTATTGATCAGATTATCTCTTTATTAGCCTGGTTATTGGTCTCTCTGCTCCTCTTGCTGGTCTCTCCGTTCCTGCTCTTCCTCCTCCCTCCCTCCTCTTTCTCGGCTCTTTCTCCTCCCTCCCTCCTCTTTCTCGGCTCTTCCTCCTCCCTCCCTCCTCTGTCACTGCTATCCCTCCTCCCTCCCTCCTCTTTCTCGGCTATTCCTCCTCCCTCCCTCCTCTGTCACTGCTATCCCTCCTCCCTCCCTCCTCTGTCACTGCTATTCCTCCTCCCTCCCTCCTCTGTCACTGCTATCCCTCCTCCCTCCCTCCTCTTTCTCGGCTATTCCTCCTCCCTCCCACCTTGTTCTTCTCTGAGGCGATGCCAAAAGTCAGTCATGTGACAACAACATCCCCCAGCTCACTGTGTGTGTGTGTGTGTGTGTGTGTGTGTGTGTGTGTGTGTGTGTGTCTGTGTGTGTGTGTGTGTGTGTGTGTGTGTGTGTGTGTGTGTGTGTGTGTGTGTGTGTCTGTGTATGTGTGTTGTCATGCATACACATTCCTACACAATGTGATAATCTGTGTGTGTGTGTGTGTGCATGTATGAATGTAGTAGTGAATGTGTGTATTCATGCATGTGCTTTTGTGTGTGTGTGTGTGTGTGTGTGTGTGTGTGTGTGTGTGTGTGTGTGTGTGTTGGACAGAAATCAACATTTCTGTGAGAGAAGGAACAAGGCATTCAGGAACATTTTCTTATTTTACAGAAACACTGAAATCAATATTTATATGAGTTAAATTATTGCACAGTTTTAATTACAGCTATTATACATAATATAATAAATCTGCAACAACTCATCATTTTCTCTTAATCTTCTGTTCTAATCAACCACTTGTTTGTCTTTAAAATGTCTGTCTGTATTTATATATATATATATATATAATTCCCTCTCTCAACCCCTCCAACCGTCACCTTCAGCTGAGTCCCAGTTTGCAGGAAGAGAAAGAGAAAACACTTAAATAAAGGCTGAGCTAAAAGAATTCTATCAGTTCTGTTGTGTTTAAGGCATTTTTTCATTTTTCTTTGCCACTTTTTATTTTGGCACCACATTTTCCCAAATATAGTCCTTGTGTACAGCCGAATGAATGGAGCGCTCCAATGTCATACCTGGAATCTGCTGGAGTCACAGTCCCCATTGTTCTGATCTCCACCAGAACCACTGTTGCCTTCACTGCCCACATCTTCTCCAGCTCCTCTTTTAGCTCTTGGTATTTTTTGAGCTTCTTGTGTTCCTTCTTCCTGATGTTGCTGCCGCTCAGGATTGCAACATCTATCACCACTGCCTTCTCCTGTTGTTTGTCGATCAACACGATATCTGGTTGGTTAGCCATCACCAGTTTGTTAGTCTGGATCTGGAACTTGGCTCGTTCATTCTCAACCACCTTAGGAGGTGTCTTCCATTCTGAGGGCCCATATTCAGTGCAGATGTTCCTGTAGACTTTGCCAGCCACGTGGTTACGGCAGCCCATGTATGCTGATCTTGCCTGCATCTTACACCCTGCTATTATGTGCTGGACTGTCTCAGGAGTGTCTTTGCACAGTCTACGCTCAGAGTCCTGTCTGGTCTGGGAGACCTCTGCCTCTATTGATCTTGTACTAAGTGTCTGCTCTTGTGTTGCCATGATTAGTGCTTCTGTCTTTCAATCCAGCACGGACCTTGTTCTTTCCATTCAGCCGACTTTTCGGGACCTGCCTTACTCTGTGTAGGTATCTGGCTGTGGCTGACTTCTTTGCAGCCTCCTCATGGTTCCTGTTTGTCTGTGGGATCCCGAGGTATTTGTAGCTGTCGTGGATATCTGTGATGCTGCCTTCTGGTAGTTCAGCCCCTTCAGTTCTGATCATCTTTCCTCTCTTTGACACCCTGTGACCTCACTTCTCTAACCCTAATGAATGTCACTGCTGTAGATCCTGGTGATGTGGATCGGTGAGTCGATGTCTGACTCATTCCTGGCATAGAGTTTGATGTCGTCCATGTAGAGGAGGTGACTCATGGTTGCTCCACTTTGGAACCTGTATCCACTCTTTGAGATGATCTGACGGAGGGGATTCAGGCCTTTGCAGAACAGCAGGGGGGACAATGCATCACCTTAATATATGCTGCACTTGATGGTAACTTGCACAATTGGCTCTGAGTTGGCCTCCAGAGTTGTTTTCCACAGTCTCACTGACTTCTTGATGAAGGCTCTTCATGTCCTGTTGACGTTGTACAATTCCAGGCATCGCAATCCTGAACGGCAGCAACATCAGGAAGAAGGACCACAAGAAGCTGGAAAAGTACTAAGGGTAAAAGAGGAGCTGGAGAAGATGTGGGGAGTTTTGTGCAAATTGTGCAAAAAAGAATTTGTTTACCACCAAAGCACATCAAGCCTACGGTACCACCTGAATGCAAAACATGTCACAGCGAGCACAGAAACCGCTGGAGCTGTTAGCGCTAGCAGTCCTGGTCCGAGTACGAGCAAACGGTGTGTCGGCAGCCCACACTGGACCAAATGACTGGACTCAGGGCCAAAATTAGTAAGTCAACATCTGACAAACTCACAAATTTGCTGGTGAAATGGATTGCTCTGGACTGTAGACCACTTTCTGTGGTTGAAGATAAGGGGTTAGAAAATGTGCTACAGATAGCGACATCTGATCCAACTTTTCAGCTGCCATGCAGAAAAACTATATTGAGCAAAATCCCGCAGCTTTATGACACCGAAAAACAAGCGAAACTGGATGCACTGCAGAAAGCTGAATTTGTGGCTCTGATTGGGGATCATCGACCTCCATAAGCAATTCTAATGTCGGTGTCACTGCACTCATTGCTGATGTCACAGATGGGGAATGGCATCTTCAGTCTTTTGCCCTGAATGTGCAGAAGACAAACACCAGACACTATGTTGAAAACTGCACTGAGCAGTTTGTCTCTGTGGCAGAAGCCTGAGAAATTCAACAAAAGGTCACCACAAGTGGAACAGACAGTGTGCGAACCATGATGGCTGCAGCAAGACACCTCCCATTCCAACACCATCACTGTTAGCCTTGCTGACAGTCGGTGTACTGATGCATTGACTCACTTTAAACACAGCCCTGCCAATACAGTGGAACTACACCAGGAGCAAACAAGACTTGGGCAAGAAAAAGAGTCACTCGTACAGGATGTATCCACAAGCTGGAGTTCAACTCTGGATATGATCTCTCATCTCCTAAAGAACAAAGAGGCTGTAAACGCTGCTTCAGGTTGACTGCAGCAGAGCTGGTGAAACTGCAAAAGCTGGTGACCATCCTTGAACCATGCAGGTAAACAAAACTATTTTATTAATGAGATTTATTGTTACTGTTCCTTTGAAAAGCTTTTGTAGTTGACAGTTAATCAGTAGAATAATAATAATAATCACTTTCCTCAACTGTCTGTGTCCACTGCAGATTTGTGACCGAGCTCCTTGGAGGTGAGACGTACGTCTCATGTTCAGTGGTTTTACCTGCTCTCTGCCACCTGCATCACACCATGGAGGTTTTCGATGAAGACACAGCCTACATGGTGAAATTCAAGACGTGAAGGACCTATCCCAGCGCATAGCTACACTCAACCATGAATACCTCAAGATGGCTACTGTTCTCGACCCACGCTTTAAGGATTTGAAGTGTCTAGCAAGGGTAGAGCGAGAAGAGACCAGCCTTGAGGCCGTGCTGCAGGAACAGTCTAAGGGAGATGCTCCGGAGCAGAACCCACCATCAGCGAGACAGACCGCCCACTGCAGTGGTGGTCAAGTCGAGCAGGGTCCCGCCCACAGCTGTCTGTCGTGGCCCGCAAGTATCTGACCAGCCCTGCTTCTGTCCCTTGTGAGAGGCTGTTCTGTTAGTAACAAAATAGAAAGCTGCCTTGAGCTCTGAAAATGTGAACAGGCTAGTTTGTCTAAGCAACTGGCTGAAACAGAGGGAGAAGAAACAGGCTTAAAGGTGCTGTGAGGCCAGTGGGTTTGTTGTTTTTGCACTAAAATGTTGATCAAACTGTTTATATGTATAACAGAGATTTAGGTCAGTCAGAGGACAATTCTGTTTTTTGTTTGTTTGTTTTACCATTTTAGATGGTAGAAATGGTACTTTATATTGAATTG
>NC_139326.1:100000-102500 GCF_056507025.1 Lutjanus erythropterus
CATCATCATCGTCGTTGTTGTTGTTGTTGTTGTTTTTGAAATAGAGCTCGCAGGTGATGATGTGAGAATAAAAACATTAAAACATGAAGCGGAGTCGACTGAATTAACAAATATGAATAATGTTTCCTCGTTTACAGCATCAATAACTGATTGGAAAATCACATGATCAGTTAATGAGGTCATCACATGATCAGTTAATGAGGTCATCACATGATCAGTTAATGAGGTCATCACATGATCAGTTAATGAGGTCAGACTCCTGTAAACAGGCTGAAGGTGAACAGGTCTGTTTATTATCGTTCTGAGTCACTTATAACTTTGTTTAATTATTGATTAATCACAGTCACTGTTGTTATTATTATGTTATAATCTGCGTCCACACACTTCTGGCCAGTCAGTGTTTTTCTGTATCATTTGAATCATCAGTTTAAATGTTGGAGTCACGGTGAATCAGTCCATCCATCTGCTCATTTAACAACTTTGCATCATTAAATTTCACGTTTCTAGAGCTGCAACCATTGATTAATTGATTAGTAATCGATTATAAAATCAATCGCCAATTATTTTGATAATCAGTTACTCGGTTTGACTAATTGACCAAATCCTGTGTTTTCAGTCCTTCAATGTAAATATCGTCTGGTTTGTGAAGAAATCATCTTTGACTAAAACACTGATCAACATTTTCTGACTTTTTATGAACCAAACAACTAATCGATTAATCAAGAAGATTTGACTGATCAGCTGTAATTAAAGAAGTTTCATCCTTCTTTTTGTCTGTCAAGATTAATATCTGCAATCAATATCTGTATCTGCAGAGTCTCTTTATGTCCACTGACAGGAGGCAGAGCCTGAGGTGGGACACACCTGCCCTCCAGGTGTGCAGGTACGTCAATAACAGCAGCATAAAAAAAAACACAGGTAGGTTCAGCACACAGACAGGCAGAGCACATATAGACAGACAGGCAGCTGCTGTAACCATAGCAACTAATGCCTCGACATTCAGAGATCAAAGGTCACAGAGGTCATCAGGTGGGGTAAGAAAGGTGAGCGTTCATCTGGAGGTCAAAGACCAACATCTGTACATGTTTGACTAGAGGTCACTTAAAGGTCATTCAAAGGTCATATTTAGAGGTCATGTGCAGTTTAATGTCAAATCTGAGGTCATATGAAGGTCACATTTAGCTCATGTATAAGTCATATGAAGGCCTTATGTACATCATATGAAGGCCATATGTAGGTCATAAGTAGGTCAAATGTTGGTCATGTGTAGCTCATATGAAGGCCTTATGTAGGTCATATGTAGGTCATATGAAGTTCAGATATAGGTCATATGTAAGTCATGGCACCTTTGGCACTGCTGTCCAGGAAGACTTTGATGTAGGAGGTGGGGACGTATCCCTCCTCTTCCAGGTTCCTCCGTACTCTTGTCCAGCCGTCACCTTTGTCCTCTTCCACCACAGACAGTAGTTCTCCCTCCACCATTGACAGTGTGCCTTCATTCTGGCCTGTGGACGATCAATAACAACACGTTCACTCGTCCGTGAATGTTCTCATTCGTCCAGGTCATTGTAACGTCTAGAAGGCAGCTGAATGTCTCTGAAGACATTTCACCTTCGTCAGTTCATGCGTGTCAGACTGAGATAACATGTTCACACCACAGAGAACCTACGTGGAACTAGAAGAGAACTCAGCATATGGTTGGACTCATCAAAACCACTTTAGACCAAAAGCAGCATTTTTATCATCAGTTTTAAGTGATCATTTCCCTGACTTTGGGAAACATCGATAAACTAATCGATTAGTGGAGAAAATGATGGACAGCTGTGTGGGCGGGACCTTGATACTGTGGCTCCAACCCTGATCAATACTGCACAGACTGACAGCGGCCATCTTTCTTTACAGTCTGAGGTGTTTGATCTGTTTGAGACAGTTCTGGGCTAAAACTACTGGTCAGCCCAGGTGACATCACTGTACACCTGTGGGTCAGGTAATCACTGACAGTACCTTGGAATGGGTAGAGAGACTTGCAGGTGCCAATACTCGGCAATGGTTCTTCATCATCAAAGTCGTCATCAAACTCTGAACTACGAGATTTAAAGTGAAGCTCGGCACTGTGGTCCTCCGTGTAGCTGCCGTCAGGACTGAGACAGAGAGACAGAGAGACAGAGAGACAGAGACACAGAGAGTCAGAGACACAGAGACACAGAGAGACAGAGAGACAGAGAGACAGAGAGACAGAGACACAGAGAGACAGAGACACAGAGAGACAGAGAGACAGAGAGACAGAGAGACAGAGACACAGAGAGACAGAGACACAGAGAGACAGAGAGACAGAGGGTCAGAGAGACAGAGAGACAGAGACACAGAGAGACAGAGAGACAGAGAGACAGAGACACAGAGAGACAGAGAGACAGAGAGACAGAGACACAGAGAGACAGAGACACAGAGACACAGAGAGACAGAGAGACAGAGAGACAGAGAGACAGAGACACAGAGAGAC
>NC_139326.1:107500-122500 GCF_056507025.1 Lutjanus erythropterus
TTTTTAAACATCTGAACACAAATATCTGAACTTTGTGTGTGTGTGTGTGTGTGTGTGTGTGTGTGTGTGTGTGTGTGTGTGTGTGTGTGTGTGTGCGTATGTGTGTGTGTGTGTGTGTGTGTGTGTGTGTGTGTGTGTGTGTGTGTGTGTGTGTGTGTACCCCTCTCTTCAGGCTACGTAAACACTGCTTCCTGGTTCTGGAGCCAGAGGTCATGAGGTCATTCAGCCGCTGTGTGATTGGTTCTCTAGAGGCAGGGGGCGGGGACTGGGGACTGTTGGTCACGCCCCCTGGTGAGGGTGAGGTCGGGGGAGGGGGAGGGGGCTGCCGGGGGGAGGATAGGAGGGTCAACAGCTGGAGACGGACAGAGACAGAGGTGTGGTCAGTTCAGCCAGGTGTGTGTGTGTGTGTGTGTGTGTGTGTGTGTGTGTGTGTGTGTGTGTGTGTGTGTGTGTGTGTGTGTACCTTGTTTTTTCGAATGAAGGGCCACAGCTTCCTGCTGTGTCTCCGCCCCTCAGTGCGGTTGTCGAGGTAACTGGATTCAGAGACGCTCCGCCTCATGGTGGCGCTGTAGTCCTCAAACTCAACGTCACCTGGAGGCTCGAAGCCGGATTTATACACCTCCACTACCTGCCGTGTGTCCTACACACACACACACACGCACGCACGCACGCACGCATGCACGCACACACACACACACACGCACGCACACACACACACACACACACCCTTGGCATCATCTCACTTTCTTCCCAGAGCTTTGAAGCAGATCATGTGGTCTTCCTCAGCAGGTTTAGTTTAGCTGCCATGGACAGACATATGATGTCATACATGTGATGTCATACATGTGATGTCATACATATGTCATACATGTGATGTCATACATGTGATGTCATACATATAATGTCATACATGTGATGTCATACATGTGATGTCATACATATGTCATACATGTGATGTCATACATGTGATGTCATACATGTGATGTCATACATATGTCATACATGTGATGTCATACATGTGATGTCATACATATAATGTCATACATGTGATGTCATACATGTGATGTCATACATATGTCATACATGTGATGTCATACATATGATGTAAGTTTTGCCCCCGTGTGATGTGTAATATGGTATTAGCTTCAGGTTTGGGGAGTAATAGATAGTAATAGATTACTGTGTGACTGATGGGAGTATACCAGACTCATAATTACTGTAATATCTGTTCAGTTCTTTATGGTCCCACTTGGGGAAGAAACTTTCCCAGAAGCACTCTGGTTACAGCCGAGGACGCTCACCATCCTGGGCTGGATGCCCTCAGCAGCATCCATCATGGCGTCCAGACAGCGACTCACAACAGGAAGAACTTTTCTCTCGGCCTCCGCTGACGAACGCATGGCGTCACAGATTCTCTCGATCCGCCGCTCCTCCATATCCTGAATCCGCTGCAACCGTACAAACATCACAAATCAGTGTGATACTGGTGGTTTACCTGGTAGATAACTGGTACCAGTGTGTGATACTGGTGGTTTACCTGGTAGATAACTGGTACCAGTGTGTGATACTGGTGGTTTACCTGGTAGATAACTGGTACCAGTGTGTGATACTGGTGGTTTACCTGGTAGATAACTGGTACCAGTGTGTGATACTGGTGGTTTACCTGGTAGATAACTGGTACCAGTGTGTGATACTGGTGGTTTACCTGGTAGATAACTGGTACCAGTGTGTGATACTGGTGGTTTACCTGGTAGACAACTGGTACCAGTGTGTGATACTGGTGGTTTACCTGGTAGATAACTGGTACCAGTGTGTGATACTGGTGGTTTACCTGGTAGATAACTGGTACCAGTGTGTGATACTGGTGGTTTACCTGGTAGACAACTGGTACCAGTGTGTGATACTGGTGGTTTACCTGGTAGATAACTGGTACCAGTGTGTGGTAGTGCTGGTGCTGGTCCTGGTTAAACTGGTTTAAACTGGTCAGATAGTCTTTCCTGGACTCTTCAGCAGCCTGTTTTTTCTGTTGAGCTGTTTGTCGAGCCTGAAACCAGCAAACAGATACAATATATCTGAAAACACGTCTAAAAGGCAGCAGGTAACAAATTATATCTTGTCTGTTTGATCCGAACTAAAACAGTGAAACAGCTGCTGTAAAGGAAACAGTTGGGTGAAGAAATCAGACAACAGAAACAACAAACTGAACTTATAAACACATGAGATACAAAACATGCCAATCAAACTTTAAAGGTGATGTAGAGCTAACAGTTTCCCCCTGCGCTCAGTGTTTATGCTAAGCTAGTCCAGTCCAGCTCCGTACTGAACACAGACATCATCATCTGAACAACTTGTTCTGTACAAAAGTCAGGAAACTTAAAATACATCAAACATCTGCTGAAACACACTAAAAAAAAAAAGGAAATAAATATATTGAGTTTATAATAAATGTGAGAAAGAAGCTTACCTTCAGTGAGCAGCGCTGAAACAGACAGACAGACAGAGAGACAGACAGACAGATGGACAACAGACAGACAGACAGACAGACAGACGGGCAGACAGAGACAGACAGACAGATGGACAACAGACAGACAAAGAGACAGACAGACAGACAGACAGGAGGTCAGATTAGTTAAATATCAGCACTGATGTTAAACCAAAACAGAAATGTAAGTCTGTTCTTGGAGGATCACATGACCTGAACACCAGCTGGACCAGTTGTGATAAATGATTAATGTTCCTGTTTAATAATGGATCAACTCGATCAATAGAACAATACTGTGATTATATTTATATTTAACTATCTACCTTCTCTCCCTCCGTCTTGTTGTCCAGGTCGATTCTGTCAGAGACGTGCTGAGCTCGCTCCGCCTCCTTACAGTCGCGCTCAAACCGACGTTTACTCTGAATAACAACAAAAAGCAACAAATCAATAATCAAATCATTGCGGTCTGTAACTGCTCACTGACAGTCAGTGTGTCAGAGTATAAAGTGGAGAGAAAAGTGTTTTGTCTAATTTGGACTCAGTGGTGTTGTGGGCGGAGTCCTGTGTTTTATGGGCAGGGTCAGAGGTCACTCACAGACTCCAGTTGTTTCCATGAGCTCTCAATGTGCTGCTGGGCACGGCGGCCATCTTGGAAATGCTGTAACAAAAACACACAGTGGTCAGTGAACACGACGCCAACAACAGACCATCATACCGTTAGAACATTAGAAATGATTTCAACTTAATCAATCAACTCATATCAAGTCATGACTGTGTGTGTGTGTGTGTGTGTGAGTGTGTGTGTGAGTGTGTGAGTGTGTGTGTGTGTGTGTGTGTGAGTGTGTGTGAGTGTGTGTGTGTGTGTGTGAGTGTGTGTGTGTGTGTGTGAGTGTGTGTGTGTGTGTGTGTGTGTGTGTGTGTGTGAGTGTGTGTGTGTGTGTGTGTGTGTGTGTGTGTGTGTGTGTGTGTGTGAGTGTGTGTGAGTGTGTGTGTGTGTGTGTGTGTGTGTGTGTGTGTGTGTTTACTCACAATCTTCCTCTCCGTCTTCAGCTCCTGTGTGTATCTCATCAGATCACAGACGATCTGTGAGTTCAGGTTTTCAGCGAGTTCTTCTCTCTGTACCGACAGTTCATTTAGTTGACGAAGAGTCGCTGCAAACGCCAAACACCAGGTGTACCTGTAACAACCAATCAGACACCAGGTGTATCTGTAACAACCAATCAGACACCAGATGTACCTGTAACAACCAATCAGACACCAGGTGTATCTGTAACAACCAATCAGACACCAGGTGTATCTGTAACAACCAATCAGACACCAGATGTACCTGTAACAACCAATCAGACACCAGGTGTATCTGTAACAACCAATCAGACGCCCCCTGAAGTCTTTACACGAACTTCACAAACCCTGACCTCTAAATCCAAGATGTGCTGTAAATGCAAATGTTGTTCGTACTTAAATTATTTAGTGCATTTTACTTAATTTATACTAGTATTTTAACTAAATTTGCATAAACTGAGTTATCTGTACTTTTTGCTCTTGTACTTGCTTCTTTCTAGAACATGTACTTGTTTTTCTGAGTAAACAGGACATAACACTCCTGACCTGTCGGTTTTGCACCAACAGATCCTGCCGTTGTTTGGAAACCAGCAAAAACACCAAGAAGGAGAAAACTTGTCTGCTTAGAACGTAAATTCTAAGTTTACTAATTCACTAATTCTGACCGCAGCTCCAGCTGCTTCATCGAGGCTCTATCGTTAGCTCCGCCCTCAAAGCTAGCTGTTAGCCGCTACCTGAATTAGCTTGTGCTGCTAGTTTTGCTGAAGTTAGTTTTCATCCTTATTTTGCCACCAACAGACATTTATTGGTGTGTTCTTGCTTAAAATATCAGTTAACAGTTAAATTGTTTGTCACTGAAACTTGTCTGTTATTGTTTAAATATATTATATTTTATTTTAGTTGAAATTGAGGATGGAAAACTTTGCTGATGAGAGAAAACAGATGGAGCAGACAGTCATGGAGGACCAGCCTCTGATGGACTGTTCTGTTCACATAAAGTCAGTGTGACCCACTAATGCTGAATCCAACCAAACCACAAGAAATCATTATGTTGATGAACTACTTGTTCAATCTTCACATCATCGTGTCACTTGTACACATCAAAAACACAGTTTCTCATTTCTTTGAACAAGTTGTAAACTCTTTGTTACGTTCATCCAAACGATTATGTTCAATTCTCTGCTGTTATCAGTTGATCATGTCATGTTGATCAAAACGTATTATAATGGCTCTCTGAATATTCTCACCCCCCACAACATTCAGGCTTTAGTTCATCACATAAGTCTTTACAAGCAAAATGGTTGAACACGTTGTCATAATATGTCAAACATGTTTCTATATATTTTACAAACACTATCAGTCATAAGCTCACGATGGTCGAAGGCTGCAACAACAACTGTGTCGTCAATCATTCAGACTTTTCATCAACAGAACAGGTATTTAATCTGACAACAGACACTGTACTGTAATACTGTATACTTTCTGTAATGCTTCATACAATATTACAGTATTACATTTGTATTTTACTATATACAGTAAGTTTACTTCATACAGTGACATTTTATTTTATTTTTACTCAATTTTGTGTTTTGCTTGACTGCAAGACAAGTTCACAGGCTGGTGAGACTATCTGCACCATGACTGAAGGAAACAACGGCGTGAGACTGAGGGAGATAAAGAGTGACATCATGAGGACAACAGTCAGTATCTGAACCACTGACAGGAAGCTGAAAAGACACCAAATGAACATGAAGCAGCTGCAGAGTGAAGGAGCTGCGTTACCTGTATGTACAGGTAAAACATGTATGAGCCTGCAGTAACTGTACCTCACAGTAAACAGTACAACATCGTATAGTGATACACAGGAAGTGTGACCTTTACACATCTGCTACGGCTGTAGAACAGAAGATGCAATATGTTCTGTAAACATTTGATGTAACTGTATGTTGTTTAAAATGAAAATGCATGTAATTCTTTTTTTTTTTTTTATAGAGCATAATGGAACTGGAACAAGTGAACCACCGCACAACTTCATCTACATGGATGAGGCTGACTTCATCCTAACGAAACGCAGAAGGCGTGGTCAAACGCCATCGGCCACAGAGTTGATGTGTCAGGTCAGCGGGGCGGGAACATAACCACGGCTGCTGCTGTCGCTAACGCATGTTCTCATTATTGGACCTGCAATACAGAAAGTCTTCTCACCTTTTCAGACTCTCTACAGGAATCTCATCCCTGAACGAGCGAGAGGTCAGACTGACGATGACTTTACCAAAGTACGTGATAGTTTGGGATGATGTCAGTTTCGCTCCAGCATCATCAGGTAACGTCTGTGACTCACAACAGGAAGCTGATGAGTTCCTCTCACCAAACTCCCCGTTCTTTAACCGCACTGAGGAATTTTTCTCAGCATGGAGATGGAAAGTAAATGATCGCCAGCCACATACACAGAGCGTGTGATGACATCACAGCAGACGCCTGCAGAGGCTGGATAAGACGCTCTAAAAGATTCTTTCCACGCTGCGTCACTAGAGAAGATATTTGTTGTGATGTGGATGAGACTTTGTGTCCCAGCAGACAGTCAGGAGGTGAAGGACGACTGGACTGTAAGGAGACTGTTCACATTTGTACTGTTGTGTTTTTGTTTTAACAATTAATAATTACCATTTTAATTTTAAAAATGTATATTATCTCGGTGGATTAGCGCGCCGCGGTGTCGGCACCGTGAGCCTTTCCAGCGTCTCACCTGAGTCTGCTGAAGTTGCTGCGCAGGTGAACTTTGTAGCCGACATCCTCTAACAAACTTCAGAGGAGACGGTGAAATGAAGACATGGCTTTATTGATCGCTAGTTGAAGGCACAACGATGACACACACTTCGTTTGTTTTAACCATTTTAGCTGACAGTCACTACGTGTGTATTACTATATAACAGGGGTCCCTAACTGGCGGACCGCGGTCCGAGTCCGGACCCACACGCCGTCCTGTACAGACCCGGACCTATAACCAATAAATTATTAATAGATTTTACATTTTGACGGGACGCTTCTATTTTAACTGGCGCAACTTTTCTAGTCTTTCCGTCGTTGGTTTATCTGATCAGGAAACACACAGACCAACTGCAGAGAAGCTGCGTGTGGAGGAGACTGTTGCTAATGACAACACAAACTAACGTGATGGTTAATGACATCATCACCAACCAGATGCTCTTATAACATTAAACAACTGTATAAGGACGTAAAACAGGAGAGTCTGTGTTTGTCTGTGAGAAACTTTCAGATCTTCTCACAGCAGAGTGAACAGGTGAGGGAGGAGAGGAGGACAGACTGATCAATAATCAATCACTGATACCGTCGTCCTCTCAGACTGATTAAAAAATAAAAACAGGTGACAAACCAAACCTGTGTGTTTCACACAAATAAAGTGTTTGTGTGAAACACTGCAGAGTTTAACATCGTGATGTTTACAGACAGTCTGCTGTCTGTAGTTTGACAGACAGACAGAGGGTCGTGTCTAGAAGGGAACCCTAGACCTGTGAAAGATCGAGAGTTTGATTATTTTAGTAGAAACAACGAACAAATAAAGAGTTACCTTCTAAAAAAAAGGTGCGCGGCTCCAAAAATATAAAATCATGTGGTGTCGATGTTTTTAATGTGGCGGGCGCCATAAATAAAACTATTCACTGAAACACTGATCTCTGACCTGCTGTGATGGAAAAATACTCTCATTCTTTACTTAGGTATTTTTACATTGTGGTATTAGTGTTTTTACTTCATTACAATTTAAATATTTTGCATGTTATTGTAGGACTATCAATTCCTTCAGAACATATTCAAGGATTTATTTGTCACATGCTTGTGATACTAATGCAAGACATGTAGTGAAATGCAGCTGATCGCTCAGCTGATAGTGTGCAGGGATGTGTGTGTGAATAAATGAGGTGTGTGTGGCGGGGGGGGTGTATACATGGAATATGTGTAAGGAGAAGAGAAGGGTGCATGATGGGACTCGTGTGGAGGAAGGGCTCCTGTCTTCAGAGACGCCACCGTGTCAACAAACTGGACAGTGGAGGTGATGCTGCTGTTTGCTGAACAGTCGTCATGTATTCAACACACTTTTTAAAAGAAAACCGCGATAAAACAGAAAACCAGAGACAATAACCGCGAGGTTAAAATTTCATACCGTGACACGCCTAGCTTTGACTCCGATCAGAACCAATCAGAGGCAGAGGCTGAGTTTCCAGGTGAGTTTCCTGATGGAAACGTCACATGACAGAAGAATAAAAACATGTTGACTGACCTGCTCTCATCTTCTCTGCTCCTCTTAGGATGATACTTCTTAGACAGACTCCTGCAGACAGACAGGTGGAGACAGACAGGTAGAGACAGACAGGTAGAGACAGACAGGTAGAGACAGACAAACAGGCAGAGACATGCAGAGACAGACAGGTAGAGACAGACAGGTAGAGACAGACAGGTAGAGACAGACAAACAGAGACAGACAGACAGGCAGAGACATGCAGAGACAGACAGGTAGAGACAGACAGGTAGAGACAGACAGGTAGAGACACACATGCAGAGACACACAGGTAGAGACAGACATGCAGAGACACACAGGTAGAGACAGACAGGTAGAGACAGACAGGTAGAGACACACATGCAGAGACACACAGGTAGAGACAGACATGCAGAGACAGACAGGTAGAGACATGCAGAGACAGACAGGTAGAGACAGACAGGTAGAGACAGACATGCAGAGACAGACAGGCAGAGACAGGTAGAGACAGACAGGTAGAGACAGACAGGCAGAGACATGCAGAGACAGACAGGTAGAGACAGACAGGTAGAGACAGACATGCAGAGACAGACAGGTAGAGACAGACAGGCAGAGACATGCAGAGACAGACAGGTAAATCTCATTAGTATCAGAAACAATAATGATATTTAGGTGAGCTGATGTGGAGTGATGATGAGTGATGATGTGGTCACCTGATCTGTTTGGCGTAGCTCAGCTCGATGTCGGCTCGCTCTTTAATAAACTTAGTGTATCTTTCCAGGAAGTCGATTCCCCAACTGGTGTGTTTCTCCAGATTATCAAACTGATCCTGAAACACAAAACAAAAACTCTGTGTGAGACAGGTGGAACCTCAGGTGAAGAACATCACACACACACAGACACACACACACACACATACACACACACACACACACACACACACACACACACACATACACATACACATACACACACACACACATACACACACACACACACACACATACATATGTATGTGTGTGTGTGTGTGTGTATATATACATTATCACATACTGCAGGTATGTTCAGTCAGCTGCTCCTTTACACACACACACACACACACACACACACATATGTATATGTATGTGTGTGTGTGTATATATACATTATCACATACTGCAGGTATGTTCAGTCAGCTGCTCCTTTACACACACACACACAGACACACACACACACATACACACACACATACACACACACACACACACACACACACATACACACACACACACACACACACACACACACACACACACACATACACACACACATACACACACACACACACACACACACACACACACACACACACAGACACACACACATACACACACACATACACACACACACACACACACACACAGTGAGCTTCTTGGTTTCTCATGTGTTTGTTCACACTGAATAAAGTGACCTGATCAAAATATCAATAATCAATAATCAGTTGGTTCTGGTGAAAGGGGGGGGGGTCTCTGTGTGTCTGCGGGTCGCGCGCTGCAGCATCATGGAGGAGGCAGAGCGCGAGCCGCTGTCGTCACTCACCGTGTTGCTATGGCAGAGCAGACAGAGCATGAGGGCCTCACACACACACACACACACACTTGGGCCCGTGGGTTACCGGCAGCTGGTCTGTAGGTTACCGGACAGACGGCTCATGTGCACGTGCAGCAGGTGATGTCAGGTGTACATACCCACAGCTCGGTGCCCCAGTTACAGCTCATCTTGTCCTCGCGCTGCTGCCGCTGCTGCTGCTGCTGCTGATGATGATGCTCCAACTGACGATGATGATGATGATCACCGCGAGGAGCTGCTGCTGCTGCTGACCGTCGCGCGCATCCTCACCGACACACCGACCATCCGTCCGTCCGTCTGTCTCACCTGTCTCTGTGTGTCTCTATGTCTCTTGTGTGTCTGCAGCAGCACGACAGCAGAGGACGCGGTCACGCGCGGCGCGTCTCCCAAGAGGACCCTTTGTCATCAGGAGGAGCTGCTGAGTGTGTGTGTGTGTGTGTGTGTGTGTGTGTGTGTGTACTGAGCATGCTCAGTTGCAGCCCCGCCCTGCTGTCACACACACAATAAACTGACGGAGAAAAGATCAAATCCATAATACGATCAATATCAGCATCAATAAACATACACGTATGTAACAACAACAACAACAACAACAACAACAATAATAATAATAATAATAATAATAATAATAATAGATTGAATTTCCTGTTGTTTGAGGTGACGCTGTTCCATTTAGTGTAACAGACCTGAATGGAACTCAGCCTTCATTGGTACCTGAGTTTAAAACTGAAACCGTTCAACACGTTTAACCCTGAAACTAACCATTATTTTCATTCAACTGTTGATTATTTACTCAATTAACTGATTGATTAACCCTTTGCTACACGTTTGGACACTTGATTTCATTATCAGTCAATATGTCCATCTTTTTCTCCAATAATCAATCAGTTGTTTTGTCCAGAAAATATCAGAAAATGTTGATCGAAGTCCAAGACGACATCGTCAAAACTCAAAGATCTTCAGTTTCCTGTCAGAGAAGAAAGAAACCAGAAAATATTCAAATTTAAGAAACTGAAATCAGAGAATTTGGACTTTTTCTTTAAAGGACTGAAAGCTTTTAATAAACTATAAATAAACTAATTATCAGTAGTTGATGATGAATTTAATAGTCAATTAATAATCGATTAATCAAAAATCAGAAAACAGAAAACCTCCACTTTACCTGTTTACAGTCTGACTGGATCAATAAGTTCAATCCAAAACACAAACATGTGCGTCAGTCTGTGAGCAGAACAGACATCACTGACATTTCAAAATAAAAGTCACAGAGTTTGTTTCAAAATAAACCTGTGGAAGAATTTCATCATCAGCAGAAACGGATTTTTTATTTGTCTTCATTCAGAGTTTAAACATCAGAGACTCAGAACAGAAATAAATCAAATATATCATTTGTATGTTTCAGAATATTAATCAGATCAAATTAAATATTTAATTTAGACAGACGCGTGATGAGGTCAGACTGTGACATCACACAGAAACTGAGACACTAAATGTCTCTCAGTCTCATCATGTGAACTTTTTCCTCCTGAAATGTCAGACAGTCGTTCAGCCTGAAGGTCTCTGCTCACGTTCTCTTATTAAATATCAAAGACAGAGAACCTGCTGGAACCCAGACTGCAGGATTCAACTTCACACGGGAATCAATATCGTTCATGTTCTCACTGACAGTCAGGTAAAAATCAATAATGAATATTGACTATAAATCAATATATCAATCAATGTAAACTTCAGAACAGTGAACTTTGTAAATTATTTAATTTAAATCATGTTTGAATCTCATGTGACTCGATCTCAGCTGATTTTAATATTAATCTTGTCACGTTGTTCGAACGTCGATCAGAAACATTCATTTAAAATATTAGTTTGATCCGTCCAATCACGTCCGAGCAGGTCGTCTGACTGTTAAAGGTCAAAGGTCATCAGCTGCTCAACTCAATCAGAACAATAATAATAACACAGAGTCATATTTCATTTGTATGATAATGTGACCGCCGGCCGCACAGAGAAGCTGCTGCAGATCAATAATTGATGAAGGTTAATGATTATTGTTGGAACTGCAGGACTTCATCATCATCTGACAGTTATTAATAAACCGAGCCAATGATTTGATCAAATATTCAATACATTAAAGTTCAGCTGGCGTTTGGACTTTGCAGTTTAACACTGATCAGATCTGTGATTGATTCTGGTATATTGATCACTGATCAGACAAGTTCTGCAGCTGTGTTTAAATACTGATCAATAATAATAATAATAATAATAATAATAATAATAAAGTCTTAGTTGGACATGAAAATATTTTTGATCAAAAGTCAAACCGTGACTCCCAGGGTGCATTTCACCAAACAAACAGCCAATCACAGAGCAGGAGTCAGAACATGAACTGATGTTAATATGATCAAAGACAAAGAAAAAGAATACGAAGATGAAGAAGTCAAAGATCACGACGAGGAAGATGAAGAGAAAAAACATGGAGAAAATGATGAAGCAGAAGACGAAGAAGACGAAGAAATAAAAGATCCAAATTAATCAAAACAAATCAGTTTCCAGCTGCAGTCAGAAAGAAACACAGAACTGTAAAAAATTTATACAAACTTTATTCAAACTTTTTTTTTTTTTTTACACAAAAAAACCAAAACAAAACAAAAACAAACAGGAAATGTTTCTTCACATGCGGCAGGTGTCATGAAACGCCTCCAGGGTCCTAAAGTCCCTCCATGTTGGAGGAAGTCCGTCCTGAAGGTAGTGACCACAGCGCTGACATGAAGACTGGAAGAGTTTAATGTAGCTCCGCAGCCACGTCTACAGGTGAGACAGGTAGACAGACAGACAGGTGAGTTTAAGGTAGCTCCGCAGCCACGTCTACAGGTGAGACAGACAGACAGGTAGAGAGACAGACAGGTGAGTTTAATGTAGCTCCGCAGCCACGTCTACAGGTGAGACAGACAGGTAGAGAGACAGACAGGTGAGTTTAATGTAGCTCCGCAGCCACGTCTACAGGTGAGACAGACAGGTAGAGAGACAGACAGGTGAGTTTAATGTAGCTCCGCAGCCACGTCTACAGGTGAGACAGACAGGTAGAGAGACAGACAGGTAGAGAGACAGACAGGTGAGTTTAATGTAGCTCCGCAGCCACGTCTACAGGTGAGACAGACAGACAGGTAGACAGACAGACAGGTGAGTTTAATGTAGCTCCGCAGCCACGTCTACAGGTGAGACAGACAGGTAGACAGACAGACAGGTGAGTTTAATGTAGCTCCGCAGCCACGTCTACAGGTGAGACAGACAGGTAGACAGACAGACAGGTGAGTTTAATGTAGCTCCGCAGCCACGTCTACAGGTGAGACAGACAGGTGAGACAGACAGGTAGAGAGACAGACAGGTGAGTTTAATGTAGCTCCGCAGCCACGTCTACAGGTGAGACAGACAGGTAGAGAGACAGACAGGTGAGTTTAATGTAGCTCCGCAGCCACGTCTACAGGTGAGACAGACAGGTAGAGAGACAGACAGGTGAGTTTAATGTAGCTCCGCAGCCACGTCTACAGGTGAGACAGACAGGTAGACAGACAGACAGGTGAGTTTAATGTAGCTCCGCAGCCACGTCTACAGGTGAGACAGACAGGTGAGACAGACAGGTAGAGAGACAGACAGGTGAGTTTAATGTAGCTCCGCAGCCACGTCTACAGGTGAGACAGACAGGTAGACAGACAGACAGGTGAGTTTAATGTAGCTCCGCAGCCACGTCTACAGGTGAGACAGACAGGTAGACAGACAGACAGGTGAGTTTAATGTAGCTCCGCAGCCACGTCTACAGGTGAGACAGACAGGTAGACAGACAGACAGGTAGAGAGACAGACAGGTGAGTTTAATGTAGCTCCGCAGCCACATCTACAGGTGAGACAGACAGGTAGAGAGACAGACAGGTGAGTTTAATGTAGCTCCGCAGCCACGTCTACAGGTGAGACAGACAGGTAGAGAGACAGACAGGTAGAGAGACAGACAGGTGAGTTTAATGTAGCTCCGCAGCCACGTCTACAGGTGAGACAGACAGGTAGACAGACAGACAGGTGAGTTTAATGTAGCTCCGCAGCCACGTCTACAGGTGAGACAGACAGGTAGACAGACAGACAGGTGAGTTTAATGTAGCTCCGCAGCCACGTCTACAGGTGAGACAGACAGGTAGAGAGACAGACAGGTGAGTTTAATGTAGCTCCGCAGCCACGTCTACAGGTGAGACAGACAGGTAGACAGACAGACAGGTGAGTTTAAGGTAGCTCCGCAGCCACGTCTACAGGTGAGACAGACAGGTAGACAGACAGACAGGTGAGTTCAATGTAGCTCCGCAGCCACGTCTACAGGTGAGACAGACAGGTAGACAGACAGGTGAGTTTAAGGTAGCTCCGCAGCCACATCTACAGGTGAGACAGACAGGTAGAGAGACAGACAGGTGAGTTTAATGTAGCTCTGCAGCCACGTCTACAGGTGAGACAGACAGACAGGTAGACAGACAGACAGGTGAGTTTAATGTAGCTCCGCAGCCACGTCTACAGGCGAGACAGACAGGTAGAGAGACAGACAGGTAGAGAGGCAGACAGAGGTAATCAGATCGGTGTCTCACCATGAAGGACCGTACCACGACGTCGGGCATCTGGGGCAGCTGGTAGTGCAGCAGGGCAGTGGTAGCGTGGTCCGTTACCTAGCAACAATAAAACCAATCAGAATGCTGCATACTAAGGTGTGCATGAGTTCAGGTGAGGACAGGTACCTCTTACCTTCTGGAACACCTGGTACTGAGACTTGGTCCAGATGTCAAGCTGAGGAGGACAGACAGGTTACCATGGAGACAGACAGACAGCTATCAGATGTTACCTGTCAGGTGATAAACTGCTCACCTTTCCATCCTCATTGTAAACATTTTCATTGAATCCCCGAACAACAGTTCTGTCGATGAACAGCGAACGCATCACAACGATTGCCTTCAACACCTTTCCCAAGGTCACCTGAGAGTGAGACAGGTGAGACACTGTGTCAGCTACTATTACATATCTGAACACACCTCTTACCTGTCTGAAGTGTGTAATGTGTGTTTTATTACCAGCAGTACAGCAGATGTCCCGTTGGGTCTGAACAGCTCGATGGTCATATCAGGAAACATCCTGCCGATCCGAGAGATGACATCATCCACGTACCTGTACAGAGTATTACAGTACTGTAAACACGTACCTGTACACAGAGTATTACAGTACTGTAAACACGTACCTGTACACAGAGTATTACAGTACTATAAATATGTACCTGTACACAGAGTATTACAGTACTATAAATATGTACCTGTACACAGAACTAAGTAACTTGCAGAGACAAACTGTTTACTGACAACAGTTTTTCAAAGTGTCCCTGAGTCCATGAAGTGTCCTTCAGACAATGATGAGGGTTTTTAATGCAGTTTTTAATGCAGTTTTTAATGCAGTTTTTAATGCAGTTTTTAATGCAGTGCTGCCTGAGGGGTCAAAGGTCACAGACAGTCAGTGTTGTTTTCAGTCTTTCTCTGTGAAATCTACAAATTCCTGCAGTT
>NC_139326.1:125000-127500 GCF_056507025.1 Lutjanus erythropterus
AAAAATTATCTTCATCTGTGATATAATATAATTCATTAACATGTTATCAGCAGCACAGTTGTTTTTTCTTCCTCTGTTGTTACAAATAAACAAATAGAAGCTACAAAAACACAGAGAAAACATTTACATGAGGAATTAAAGGGAAAATATTTTTATATTATCAGCTGCACTTATTAAAAAATCTCCTGGTTACCAACATGTTGAGTCTGTTGACTGATGAGAAGATAAACAAGTTTCAGTTTTTGTTTTTTATCTGCATCATCGTACACAGATCAATGCAACATCGTGACAGACTGTAAACTTTACAAACTTTACAAACCGAGTCTCAAAATCACCACAAAACTAAATGTGTTAGAAGCAGAGAAGACTGATAGAAATGGAGCGCAGCCAACACGCCGTCAGACGCTTCACCAGAGCGCGCCGCGGAGCGCAGGTCAGCTGACGCGCTGTCAGACGCTTCACCAGAGCGCGCCGCGGAGCGCAGGTCAGCCGACGCGCCGTCAGACGCTTCACCAGAGCGCGCCGCGGAGCGCAGGTCAGCCGACGCGCCGTCAGACGCTTCACCAGAGCGCGCCGCGGAGCATGTTAACCTGTTGCCATGGTTACCTTGTTGGACCACTTGTAGGCCTGCAGCAGCTGTGAGTAAAGTGGAGTTTTGTCCTGAACTGGATCCAGACTGAGCAGACCGCTGTTATGGAGAGGATGAGACTCTGAGGGACGACCCACCAGACCACTGAGACGCTCCAACTCGCTGAGACACAGACAGGTGAAAGACAGACAGGTTATTGATCAGAGTCTTCATGTTATACCGACATACTGAAAAACAGAAACTGTAACAACTTAACCGCAACAAACTGTTCACAAATCTGTCATTTTAATTCATCACAGTCATCAGACACACCTGACAGGTGGACATGATCTGATTGATCCACAGCAACCTGATCAATCAACAAATCAGGGTTCAACATTAACTTGTTCAATTAAAATGTTCAGCAGATGTCCACATTTTACCAGCCAATTCATAGATTAATTTGATTGGCTGCTGCTAATTTGAACCTTAAACAAAGTATTGATCTGTAGTGACTGGTTTAAATTCACCTGATCCGTCACTGGGTTCTCCACATCAAAGTAACATCAGAGGTTCTGAAGTTCTCCATATTCACACTTAAATCAATAGATATGTAAAACAGTTCGGTGGGATGAGCAGCTGCAGTACAACGTAGATTCTGATTCGCTCGGTGTGCTGAACTCACTTCAGGTCTCTGTTGACCGCCTGCAGGTTGTCCTGGAACTCGGCTATAAACTGCTTCTCGCGGCCCTCCAGGGTCTCCCGGTTCTTCATGCCATCTTTCAGGGACTCGAACACGCGGCTCACGCTGGAGCGCAGCGCCTGAATCCCGCTTATAGCGTGAGAGAAAGCGTCCAGGTTCACCCCGACGTTCACTACGTCCGCCATCTCCTCTTCTGTTTCTTATCTGCTGCTGCTGCTGGCGCTCAAATATGACGTCACACACTTCGACACTAGCCGAGAGCAGCCGAGTGCAGCCGAGTGCAGCCGAGGGGGATCAGCAGGAACAGAAGACCTGAAACTGTGCACTAAATCACAGTTACTCCATCAGTCAGTAAAACAGTCAAAGTACAAGTTACTGTCCATGTTTGGTTAAATGTTCTCACTCGCAGAACACTGAGAACATCAGTTCTTGTCAGTAGCAACTCAGATTAAAGAACATGAAACGTTAACAGAGCTAACATGAGCTAAGTAGCTTTTTAAATTCATTTGTACAACACAGTATTTATAAAGACAACTGTTCTGTAAACATACATGAATTAAAGTAGATTTTAAAAAGGAAAGTAAACCAAACCACACACACACACACACACACACACATAGTGCATTAATATATATATATATATATATATATATATATATATATATATATATATATATATCAATATGTATATATATATATATATATTGATATATCAATATATATATATATATATATATATTGATATATTGATATATCAATATATATATTGATGCATATGCAAGACATATATATATATATATATATTGATATATCAATATATATATTGATGCATATGCAAGACATCAATCCTTCTTGTTCTGCTGTTTGAGCATCTCTTATGTAAATATGAAATTTTCCTAATAACAAAATTAACTGAACAAAAAACATAATGTCCTTCTTCTCAACATCTCGACGTCTTTGTCCTTAAATTCATTTGTTCATCCAGATTTTCTTCCACCTAAAACATGCAGATGACAAACAGATCGTCTTCTAGTCCACAAAACAATATTGAATATGAATTAAAACCTTTCTAGTGTTTTCTTTACTGGTTATATCTGATGTATCATTTTAAAAGAGACTTCTTCTACTTTACTATTAAGACTAAATTTATCCCAAACCAGACGGATTTTCTTCCAATCAATTTCCCCTTAAAGCAAGAAAAAAAAAAAAAAAAAAAAAAACTTGCATTG
>NC_139326.1:132093-139593 GCF_056507025.1 Lutjanus erythropterus
GCTTCAGGTCCCGAAACTGGAGACCAGGATCCTACCTGCCCCTGAACAGAGGAACCGCCAACATCTGTACGTACACAACACACACACACACACACACAGACAGACACAGACACAGAAACACACACACACACACAGACACACACAGACACACACAGACACAGAAACACACACACACACACAGACACACACAGACACACAGAAACACACACAGACACACACAGACACACACAGACACACACAGACACACAGAAACACACACAGACACACACAGACACACACAGACACACAGAAACACACAGATACACACACAGACACACAGACACACACACACACACACACAGACACACACACACACACACACACAGACACACACAGACACAGAAACACACAGACACACACAGACACACACAGACACACACACAGAAACACACACAAACACAGAAACACACAGACACACACAGACACACACAGACACACACACACACACACACACACAGAGACACACACACACACAGACACACACACACACACACACAGACACACACACACACACACACACAGACACAGAAACACACAGACACACACAGACACACACAGACACACACACAGAAACACACACAAACACAGAAACACACAGAAACACACAGACACACACAGACACACACACACACACACACACACAGAGACACACACAGTCACACGTTGTGTCTTTTGCAGGTGAAGCAGCAGAAACAGCATCCAGTAAGTAGAGTTCACCTGCTCACCTGTCTGTCTGCTCACCTGTCTGTCAGCTCACCTGTCTGTCTGCTCACCTGTCTGTCTGCTCACCTGTCTGTCTGCTCACCTGTCTGTCTGTTCTTCTGTCTGTCTGCTCACCTGTCTGTCAGCTCACCTGTCTGTCAGCTCACCTGTCTGTCTACATACTCAGAAACAAACTAGAGTCATGTGGTCAGTGTTGCATCATGGGATACACCAGTTTTTTATTTTATATTATCAGAACTTTTCTCATCAGTTTGATCTGATTTGATTTTTGTTTCAGTTTCTGACTCAAAAACACAAAATTAAAAAACTGAACTCATGTTGGAAGCTTTTTATGTTCCAAAGTTTTAACGTAGAACCCTTATAGACTGTGGTACAAAGAACCTTTGACAAACCTTTCTTCAAAAAACGGTTCTTCTGATTCTGGTTCTAGTTAATTAACATGACAATTACGAACAAACAACATGATTTAAAATTAAAAATGTTAGACTCACCTCACAACATCAAGTCACTTAAAAGATTCAGACTCAAATAGAATCACTGAATTTAACATAAATATCTTTAATGTCGCATTATTTTTTATCCAGAAATCTTCTTGAATTAAATCATATTTGATATGATATGATCATATTTTGTTTCTCGATGCCTAGAATCCAAAATATGGCAGAATAAGTGAACAGTGTTAATTATGAAGAGCAGAAAAAAATCTTGTGTCTTTTACTTTAAAGACTTTTACACTTTTTTTCTTTATATATTTTACATGAGATTTCCACATATGTTTATAATCCATCATGACTGTCTGTTACCACGGTGACAGGATCACCCGTTCTTTCGATTAATGAAAACTATAAATTTGTTTCACTGTAATTCAAGGATGATTTCAGACACTGAACTGTCTGTGGTAAAGCCTGAGTGGTTAAATATCAGAGTGCACTCTGGGAGAAAAGTCTGGATGTTAATCTGCTAACACACCGACAGATGGTGTGTGTGTTTAATCTGTGTTAGTCTGTTTTAACCTGTCAATCACTTAACACACTCACACAGTAAACACGGCCTGGATCTGTGCGATGCACTTGTCACTATGACAACCAGGTGTTTCTGACATGTTCAACATGGGATCTTCAAACAAACATTTCAGATGAGGTTCTAAAATAATATCACCATGTTTTGACAATGTTCTTGACAATATGACAGAATAGTAGTGATTATTTACATTGTCAATCAATCTGTTGATCAGTTTCTCAAGTAATCTATGAATTAATCCTGTCACAGTCTTGTCAGATGAAAAATAGGAGCATTTAGATTAATATATGCTGCCATCCACAGGTTGGGACCTTTTTTCAACCTTTGATCAATTGACCATTGTTTCAGGCCTTTACTGTAACATTTATTTTCATTATTGGTCAATCTATCGATCACTTTCTACATTAATCAATTAGTTGTTTAGTCCATAAAATGGTGAAAAACATTGCTCAAAGTCCAATTTGACGTCCTCAAATGTCTTCTGTAAGTTCAACTATTCTCAAAACAGATTTGTTCTCTAACAAAGGAACACAGAGAACCCACAAGATGCAACGGTGATCCAAACAACAGTAGAGTAGAACAATAGAACAACTAGAAAAACTAGAACAGTCTGATAGCTGAGGCGTGACAGTGATTGAATCCAGACAGATCTGTTCCAGCATGAATCTGTAACACCTGTGAACACCTGAATTAAAACAGGTTGTGTGGATCCAATCACAGAACCATTAGAGTCCAGTAAAGGTCTCTGCAGAACTGAAATGGGTGCTTCCATTAATTTACTGTCTTCTGATTGGTCGGTTGTGTTTCTCTGGCTTTGAACTGGTGATAAGACGGCCGTGACTCCAGAATAACTGTTGGACTGAGTGTTTAGGAGCACCTGTGAAGTATCCATACACAGGTAACCATGACAAGCTCACTAGATGATGGGTTTGATCTGGACCAGGTTCAGGATTAACAGATAGGATCAGGTCTCCCTGAACCTGAAGAAGAGCACACAGAACAGGCCCTGGACCACCAACACTATATTATTTATTATTATATGAGGGACAGGTGTGCAGGGAGGTAGTGCTCAGGTGACAGAGAACACCTGTTCGACAGAGTGGATACTGCAGCCCAGGGGTTTATTGTTGATGCTGTGAACTTTGGAGAAAACCAGGTTCTGAGGGATTTTTAGGTTCAGATTTGGGAGAACATTAAGTTCCAGTCATCAGAGGCAGGGAGGGTTTCAGGAGGAGGTGAGCAGGTGGTCGTTCAGGACTTTGAAGCTGGTTAGCTGCCATTGATCATAAAACAGGTGTCCTGAAACTGTGGCCTGAGAGCCGCAGCTCAAACTCCCTCTGGAGTGGGTCGTCCTGCAGATCAATACAGCACTGAACCTCCTGAGTACCAACCTGTTTTATTGGGCTAAACGTCGAAGCTGATGTTGCTCACAGACTTTTTGAAGAGATGAGACTCAGACACAAATAATCTCTTGGGACAGGTTCTACCAACTGGTCTTTACTATGTCTGGTCTTAACTGGCTCAGTTTTTGTTAAGAACAGTCTTTAGAAACGATTTTTTCATCGGTTGCACCGACCAGCTTAGTCTAACTACACCTGATCTTAGCAATCCACATTCATGTGACACAACCATCGCTGTATCCTAGCAGCATGCATTGCTAGGATACACTGATAGCAATCTATGCACAGCTCGCTGATTTGTTGCTAATAATTTCTAAATTGCTGCAATGTTATGGAGGACCAAAGAAAAAAAAAGGCAATTTAAGAGACACTGATATAAATCAACATAACAGAGCTGTTAGAAAATGCTGAGTGAAGCAGCTCAGTATGATATGAAGAAGAAGGAGGAGCAGTCAACTGATGAACTGAAGTGAACTCAGCGGTTGTTTAGACACAGGGAGCTTTGATTCAGAAAACAATGTGTGGAAAAAGTGGCAAAACCTGATCGAGGCAAAGAAAGATGTTTTTCATTGGTTGGTGCAACCAGTGTAACTATTAGGTCTGATCTGGGACACCGAGTTGTGTCTAACTTAAGAGCAGGTGCATGTCCTGTTGATGCAGCTGGCCCATGTATCATTCACCTTTCTGTAATATCTGTGGTTGTCATGGCAGCATTGTCACCACCCTCAAGCTACAGCAACAATCATCAACTCAAAGCCCTTCTGCCTTCATAGAAGCAACGACATTACTTCACCTGTAGAAAGCAGGTTGTCTTCAGCACATCTAACAGCGTTTCAGGTCAACGAACAGCAGCACAAAGCAACAAACAAGAATCCTACAGACTACATCAGTCAGGAAACAGTCAGGAAACAGTCAGGAAACAGTCACAATTATTTTGGACTCTGCTGTCGGCCTGCAGGTTTGTGGGGGTTTCTGGGATTCCTCTTAAATTCAACAGCTAAAGGTAAAAGTCAACTTTATTATTCTGTAAAGTTGATGTTTATCCTTTAATCTGAAAAGCTCCCAGCATTTAAAGTTCTGCAGAGTTCAGTCAGTGTCTCGAACAGAAACCTGAGCTTCACTAAAGAGACGTAACTCTTCTCTCTGACAGCCGCCGGTGACTCTAACTCAGCAGCACCTGACACAACCTCTGCCTCACCAGATGGAGTGACTGACACCACTACTACTACGGCTGCTGACAGTACTACTACTGCCACTACAGAGAGTATGACTACTGATAGCACTACTACTGCAGCTACTACTGGCAGTATTATAGGTGCTGACGCTACTATGACTGATGCGACTGTAACTGATGGTACTACAACTACTGACAACACCACTACTACTGCTGCTACTCTTACTACTACTATAACTGATGGTACTACCCCTACTCAAAGTACTACTAATACTATAGTTAATGGTGCTACTCTTATTGGCAGTACTGCTACCACTAACACTGCTGCTACTACTGACCTTCCTACTGATACAGACAATACTTCGACTATTTATATCTATACAGTGACTTCAGATGTAGCGAATCCTCTTACTGTCACAGATACAGCCAGTACTTCTACTACCACTGACACATGGAGTAGTACTACTGCAGAAACAACTACTAGTAGCGATGTTATCACTGCACTTGACAATGACAGTGTTCTTACTATCAGTACTACCATGACTGATACTATCTTTACAACGTACTTTTTTAATATTGGGGATACTGGTGATGTTCCTGTTGATGGTTTAGATTCCACTACTACAACAGTTGACACTGGTACTACAGGTTTTACTACTGTCAGTAGTACTGTTAGTGCTACAGGTTCTGATGCATTTCCAGACATTAACAGCACATCAGGACCTGCAGTGGACACAACTCTGGAGACTGGAGACAGACCAGTTCCCACAGTGCCAGACACCACCACTCCCAGTACCTCTGTTAGAACCAGTACCACCAGTTACACCAACAGCCTCACTATCCCAGGCCGCAGTACTGACTCTGAGGTGTCTATTTCTGACCCAGTGACTCCACCCTATGACTCCAACTCCTCACCAGACATCTCAGGCACCACCTCCTCTGGGACTGGTACTACCACCCTGATCACCACTACCTCCGCTGATGGTACTATGCCAGCACCAACCACAGCACCAGCAACAACCCCAGATATGACCACAGTGAGTGACATGGCTCCACCTGGAGACACTCAACCCACTGTGTCAGCCCCATCTTCTCCTGATGTACGTCCAGAAGCACCAACTCCTGATGTACCACCAGAAGTACCCTCAGACAATCCACCTGATATACCACGTCCCGATGTACAACTTCCTGACATATTGCCAGAAATACCTCCAGACACGCCACCTGATGCTCCACCTCCTGATGTACCACTTCCAGTACTCTCTCCAGAAGCACCACCTCCTGATATACCTCCAGAAGTACCAGTCCCCAATGTCCCTTTGGAAGCACCACCTCCTGATGTACCACCACCCAATGTACCTCCAGAAGTAATGCCTTCTAATGGACCACCTCCCAATGTATTACCAGAAGTACCACCTGCTGATGTACCTCCAGAAGTACCACTTCCTTCTGATTTGCCTCCTCTCGATGTTCTTCTAGAAGCGCCCTCTTCCAGGACTCCAGACACTCTAATTGACGTACCTTCTCCTGACGGAGCAGATGTACCCCCTCCCGATGTACCTTCTCCTGATGTACCTCCAGGTGTACCTCTTCCTGATGAAGCTCCTCCTGATGTACCTACCTCTGATGTACCTTCTCCTGATGTATCTTCTCCAGATGTTCCTCGCACAGATGTACCTCCAGAAGAACCTCCTCCAGATGTACCTCCTCCCGATGTACTTCCTGCAGATCTTCCTTCTCCCGATGTACCTCTTCCAGATGTTCCTCCAGATGTAGCTGCTCCTGATGTTCCTCCTCCAGATGTTCCTCCAGAAGCACCCTCCTTTAGGACTCCAGACCCTTTGATAGATGCACCTCCTCCTGATGGACCATCTGCTCCTGAAGTACCTCCTTCTGATGCTCCTGTAGAGTCCTTGTTGCCTTCTTCTGCAGAAGCAGGGGGTTCTGCTGTAACAGACACCTCAGACTGGAGTGACTCTGCTGGTTCATTGGCCCCTGTGGACTTCACTTTCCCTTTCCCAGATAATTCAAAATCAGTGGATTCTGAACCGGTGCCTGTTGGTGATCCTGGGAATGTTCCAGATGATTCCCGTGGATCTGTTGATGATCCAGGATCAAGTTCAGTGGATTCTGGTATGGATTCTGGCTCAGCAGGACTAGATACACAGGAGACAGGAGATGGTGGGATGGAATCAAGTAGACCAGATTCCCCTGCACCAGACAGTGCCACTGTTGGTCTTGATTCTCGACCAGATTCTCCTCTAGCAGTAGATGAACCAGGGGGAGAGGTGGATGGAAAGACATCAGGAGATTATTCAGCTGCTGGAGGACCAGGAGGGTCAGAATCAGATGAAAAGAGAGGCTCCAAACCAGAGAAGACAGAAGAGCAAAAAGAGGACAGAGGTACAGAATGAGGCTCTGACTGATCAGTTTTTAATATAGTCTATAATATACACAAACGTAGTCTATACATTCAGAAACCATTTATCACAAATTGACTTTTACATATGGATTGGGTCCAAGGTGCAGTTTTGACCTCAGACAAAGTAACTTGACCAAAAATGCCTTGCAAAAGGTGCAACTTACTTGTTGTCTCTGAAGCTTTCAACATCAACTCTTCATTTGAGGTTCCCAGTGTAACGGTCTGTAATAAGCAACATATTTAATATTTCTTTAAGATTACTCCAAAACTATCCCAACATATCATGATAGTGTGTGATCTGTGATATGAGGCCAGATCACTGGTGATACCATTTACTTAACATACTGACCACATATATCCAATATTCTCATCAGGGCAGCGGGGGATGAACTGTAAGGTCTTAACTGCCAGTTTAACTTCCTACAGGTTTCTGCCTAACTTCTGTTGATCAAACCAGCTGAAACAACAACTTATCTCAACTCGACGGCCTTCAGTTTTCCAGAAACTCGTTGATAGTTAAAATGATCAAATCAGCAGTAGTTTGACAGAAACTAGTTGGAACTTAACCTGGCAGGATCAGCAGAAGATCAGACCAGAAGATACATGTAGCAACATATTTACATGTCTGTTACGCAGAACTGACATATAAGGTGACCAGTTGCTGTTCATCTGTGTATTAAGTAAATGGGATCACTGCTGATCTGATTGCTGGAAAATACATA
>NC_139326.1:144593-154593 GCF_056507025.1 Lutjanus erythropterus
ATTTCTTACGTCCATTTTGGTGCAGAGACGAGAGCAACAGCTACATCAGAACATTTTCAGGAACTCTGATTTGAGATCTAATGGAACCGAATCTAAAATCTGAGTCAGCGAGTCACATAAATGTCTCGTGTGCAGTGAAACACGTCCCTCAGATGAAAGTGTAGATTTAAACTGGTGTCAGTTTTCAGTGATGATGATGATGAAGAAAAGCCGTCCAGTTTCATGTTTGCAGGTCGAACCTCCACCTCTTTCTTTATCAGTCTGTTTTGTTCTGGACGTTCCTCCACCGCTGCTGAACAAACGGCCTTCAGCTTCTGTTCCTGTGAAACTCCTCCTCCTCTGTCAGATCAGCTGATGTCATCTGTTCTCCGAACGTTTCTCTAGAACTTCTCTCAGCTGATGTCATCTGTTCTCCGAACGTTTCTCTAGAACGTCTCTCAGCTGTAAATAACTGAACAAGTGTTGCTGGATTCATTAGATTCAAAGGATGACAGACTTCAGTTTTGACTTGGATCAGGTCTGCTTGACTCATTCAGGTGGTCTTGACTTGGTTCAGGTGGTCTTGACTTGGTTCAGGTGGTCTTGACTTGGTTCAGGTGGTTTTGACTCGGCTCAGGTGGTCTTGACTCATCTCAGGTGGTCTTGACTCATTCAGGTGGTCTTGACTCAGTTCTGGTGGTCTTGACTTGGTTCAGGTGGTCTTGACTCATCTCAGGTGGTCTTGACTCATTCAGGTGGTCTTGACTCAGTTCTGGTGGTCTTGACTTGGTTCAGGTGGTCTTGACTCATCTCAGGTGGTCTTGACACTAGATGTGACATCACATCAGTTATTCACCTGTAGTTTGTAACAACCTGCTACCTTCAACGTGAACTTGTGAACTCGTAGTTATGAGACGTGTCGAACAGAACTCGTGAACTCGTGAACTCGTGAACTCGTAAACGCCACAAGAGGATGCCATCCTCCTGAACATGGTGACCATGATGACATGTGACCACAGGAACTGATCCTGTCACATGATCAGCAGCTCATTCTGATTGCTTCTGATGTGTAAACACTTCCTGTCAGACTGAGTCTCCTCTTTGATTGGCTGAAATGACCTCATGAAAAATCACCTCAGTGGTGCGTTCTGATTGGATGACATGAACTGGACATCATGATGGAGACTTTGTTTTTTAAAGTTTGTAGGTTAAATGTCTCTCTCTCTCTCTCTCTCTCTCTCTCTCTCTCGCACACACACACACACACACACACACACACACACACACACACACACACACACACACACACACACACACACACACGCACACACACACTCACACACGCACACACACACACACACACGCACGCACGCACGCACGCACGCACGCACACACGCACACACACACACGCACACACACACACACACACTCACACACACACACACTCACACACACACACTGTTTTTGTTAATCATTCAGATTCTTTGATGTTTGATTTGAATAAAATGTGAGAAAAAGTAACTTCAACTGAATCTTTATTGTTTCACTTGTCATTGACTATTGATCAGGCTGCTGAGGTCAATCAGCTGACAGATGATTGATCGGTTTATTGATCTACATTGTGTGTTTGTACAAAATAACGGTGGAGACATTTTGCTAAAGAAAAATATTGAATTGTTATAAAGTAGACTTAGATCTCATCTCATGTTGACCACCCAGACGGCACGCATACGTCTCGCCGCCGTCGGCCTCAGATCGTGCGTCAGCATTCGACTCCTGACGTCTGTAAATGCATGTGACAAGCATCGGCCCACAGCAGGGACGTGGTCTGCCAGAGCGCGGGTCTATGTGATCCATTTCACCGTCGGCGACGGGTCGACTGTGGATCGATACATTGAACACTGAGTCCGGACTGGTCTTCAGGTAAACTCACCTCAAGTAAATATATTAAAAACAGCTGTTTTATAAATATGACATTCAGGATTAGCAACGTAAGCCCTGACCAGGTATGTTAGCACAGGTGAGGAGCCCAGAGGCCGACTCCTAACAGGCTAGCTAGCTAGCTTAGCAAACGTTAGTTGCTTATAAGTCACAGACCCGACCAGCAAATGTATCAACTGACTTAATTTAGCATTTGCTAGTTAGCCATAAGCACGTGAACAGTCTCCATCTGGACAACCAATCAGTGTTGAATTTGGAAAAGGATCAGGTAACGTTAGTTAGCGTTAGCTGTTAGCTAGTAGCTGGTGAGCTGTGGTGTTTTTACAAAGGAGCTAACTTTAGCGGTTTAGCTAATGAAGCTCTGCTCTGCTCCATTAGTAAACGTTTCCTCAGAGTTCAGTTCTGGTTCTGGACGGTTGTTGGTGTGTTTGGACTGTAAGTGAAGTTAATATCCACTTCATGCAGGTGTGTCTGAGTTTAGTGCAGCGTCTCCAGTTGTTTCTGTCATGACTTCAGACAGAAACTTACTTCTGAGTTTTTTCCTCAGTTGCATATTTTCTGACTTGCTGCAGAGGAGCGAGCGAGCGAGCGAGCGAGCGAGCGCCTGCCGCTGCGTGTTTCGACCACGCTACTCTTCAAAGGTGCATTATGATGTTAAAAAGTTGTTTGTAATTTAAGGATGGATTGTGTTAGATCAGTAGACTAACAAGATGAAAATCATGTTTTATATATTTTTTACAATAATTACCAATTTAACATATACTTGTAACCCCCGTAAGGATATGCAGTTTTTACGTGGACATGTTTTATTTATAGTATTATTTTGTTGTATATATATTCTAAAAAAAAAAAAGCATGAATGAGTTTTGTACTGAGGAGCGTTTTGACTGCGCTACTCTTTATAGAATCAATGCACAGATCCTGATTCCTGATGTGAGCAAACATGCAGATGTTACATGTGCTGGAGCTTAAAATATGAAATAAATGTACGATCATTAACTTGAACGGTTCGTGTCTCTTTATTTTATTCACACACTAAGTTAGGAAGCTGTTTTGATGGTCAAGCATATTGTTTTTTTATCGTCTTATTCTTATCACATTTTAAATAAATAGGTGTTAATTTGGACCACAGATATGAGACGTCTGCTGATAGAATGATTCCACCTGAACAAATAAAGCTAGAAGCTGCAGAGAGGCTGCGCTTTGATTCATCGTCTCAACACAAGGTTTGACCAAATGCTGATGTCATCTTCCCGATGAGAAAACGCTCTTCATACAACGTCTGTTTATTCATCGTGCCGACGTCAGCAAGACGTGTGTGTGCTGAGTTAACTTAACTCAGCACACACACTCACTGCAGGAGGATCCTCAGACCCTCTGCTATGGTTAATAGATCCTCTGATCAGCTGATCAGCTGGTTTATAGATCCTCTGTGTGTTTGAAGTGTCATTGATTATCTGTGATCAGCTCATCATGTGTTGTGATGGTTTTCAAGGTGAAGATCAATTCTACATGTTTCTGTAATCAACCATAAAAGTGACTGGAGCTATTAACTTCTTATCAATCGATCGATCAATCAATCAATCAATCAATCAATCAGTCAGTCAGTCAGTCAGTTTGTTCTGTAGCTCGTCTGCATCACTTGTGTTTATGAGAGGAAACAGGTACAGTTACTGTCCAGCAGGTGGCGGTGTGCCAACAACCACAAAGTAACAAAGAAGAAGAGTAGTTGCCGTTCTGTGACGTCATCAGAGTGCGCCTGTATTAGCAGCTAATCGGCAGCATGAAGCGGTGGAGCCGCAGCGCAGCGACCTTGTTGCTCGGAGCGGGACTCGGAGCTGCAGGTGTCCGTCTGCTGAGCGTCGAAGGGCGGCAGGAGGAGCAGCAGGGAGCCGCTCTGCTGAGCTCCGTCCCGGTGGTTCCGGTACCGACGGTCCAGGCGTCAGAACTTCCGGTGAGGCTCGCTGTGTGTGTGTGTGTGTGTGTGTGTGTGTGTGTGTGTGTATGTATGTGTGTGTGTGTGTGTGTGTGTGTGTGTGTGTGTGTCTATGTGTGTGTGTGTGTGTGTGTGTCTATGTGTGTGTGTGTGTGTGTGTGTGTGTATGTGTGTGTGTGTGTGTGTGTGTGTCTGTGTGTGTGTGTCAGTGGTGGACAGTAGTGAAGTACATTTACTTGAGTACTGTACTTAAGTACGTTTTGAGTATCTGTACTTGAGTATTTGTTTTTTTTTGTAAACTTCAGACTTTCGCTACATTTCAAAGATAAATATTGTACTTTTGACTCCACTACATTTCTATGAAACTGGAAAAACTGGGTTCTAAAACTTTTGACCAGTAGTGTGTATATATACATACATACATATACATACATATATATACACTCTTCATCATTATTCTGATTATTACTGACTAATCCTTTTTTACTTTTTGATTGAACTGAACTGAAAAAATCACAAAACAAAAATGAAATGTTTAAACAACAAAAACAAAAGACGACATCATCAACATGTGAAGAGCAACAGAACAACTCAAGTTCCTTTCCTGTTTGAAATGGACAGGAAGTGGCTGAATGATTTTCCGGCGTGCGCCTCCACTACGTACCTGAGCGTCATGACAATGTGCAGCGGCGCCGCCTGCTGACGGGTCACTGCACAAACCAATCCAGTGTTTCTACAGACACAACAGTTCATCAATAACAACAAACATGTCGGACGTGTTTTTCAATCATTTTCAGGTTGTGACAGGATCAATCAATTGATTAACAGGAAATAATCAACAAATGGATCGGTAATGAAAACGACGTGTGTCTTTGTGTCCAGGTGAGTCCAGGTGGCTCAGGTGTTTTGATGAAGTATGGCTTCCCCTCATTGGCCAACATTAAGACCAGAGAGTCCTATGTCACCTCGTACGACCCGCGCACACGCACTGCATCCTGGGTAATAGAGAGGCTGAACCCCGCCTTCCTGAGCGGCCCGTCAGACAGGAAGTACTGCGAGTTCAAAGAGGACAACAGGTGAGACAGGCGGTCAGGTGGTCAGGTGGAAGTAAAGCTGTGATCAGGATCAATTATTGGATTCAAGTTTTTAAATCTTTGTCTCCTGTCAGCGTCCACATGTTCCACAGAGCAACCAACGCAGACTACAGGGGGAGTGGCTTCGACAGAGGTCACCTCGCTGCTGCAGCCAATCACAAATGGAGTCAGAAAGCCATGGAGGACACCTTCTACCTAAGCAATGTCTCTCCACAGGTAACCGCTACCTTTCTGTTTGTTGTCAGTGATGTGAAAATATGTGAGAAGATCTTCGTCCTCATCATCGTCACCGTCTGACTGTCGCTCCTCAGAGCACTGAGGTCTGCAGAGTAACCGCTCTGCGTCGCACTTAGGCCACGCCCACTGAGCCAGAGCAAATATTATACCGGAGTGTTTTCTGCGTCAGGGTTCCAGTCAGTTTGTTAAACCTGCTGTCGGTAGAAGAACCCTGGAGAACCGGAGTGTTCTAGATCAGTTTTCAAAGAAATGACGAGGCATCGTGATCAAATTCACCTCATCAATAGATGTTGGCAGAGTTAATATGTTTTATTTAAATATGTTTACTTCCATTTCCATCTTACTTCATTTTGATACATGCATATATACATTTTAAATACTATATTTACTATATTAATGATAAATAAATGTATTTCTGTGAGTTAACAGGCTCTGATTTTTATTTTTAAAACAAGTTGAGACAAGTTAAAAAAACTCACTGTAATAAAGTTTTAAGTTTTGAATCAAACTCTGAAGTTTTGAAATGAAAGTTGAGATAATTAGGGTCCGAAAAATAAAAGTTCAGAAACGTCTCCCAGTCGTTTAGGGCGATCCCGTAGACCCGCGCCTGAACTGACTCCTCCCACAGCGTTCGTCATAACGACATGGCTACCATCTGGAATATTAAATAATAATAATAATAATAATTTATCAAAGATTGAGTCTGTGTTTAACGGCCTGGAAGTCGGTGACGTCGAATTTTGACGTCTCGCCATGAAACAAGAAAAATGAAAATGAAAGTTTTGTCGTAGCGTCCAGAAGAAGAAAAGGAACCGACTACAGCAGATGAAAATCTTACACCTGTATTATTGTTTTTATTTGGCGACTCACCTGTGACTCACCTGTGACTCACCTGAAGGTCACGACTCATGATTTAATGTTCTGTGTTCCTCTGTGTGTAGAACCCTCACCTGAACCAGAACGCGTGGAACAATCTGGAGAAAATGTGTCGTTCTCTGACTAAACGTTACCTGAACGTTTACGTCTGCACCGGACCACTCTACCTGCCCAGGTAACCTCCTTACCGCTGCGTCTTCTGTGGCGTCTCAGTGCAGTGTGGGCGGGGCTTCAGCTGGGTCGTATCAATAACAGGGCTGGAACTAAACTTTTGTTTTCATTATTAACTATTGATTATTTCATTGATGAATTAATCCTGTCACGATCTGGTCAGTTTGAAACGTGGAGCACCGATAATTGTCATTATGGATTAATCTGCTGATCACTTCCTCCACTAATCAATTAATCAGTTACTTGTTTGATCCATGTATGTTTGTGTGTTTCAGGCAGGAGGCTGATGGGAAACTTTACGTCCGATATCAAGTTTTAGGAAGAAACCATGTCGCCGTGCCAACGCACTTCTTCAAGGTGAGTCCATCTGATGATGACGATGATGATGATAAGCTGACAGGTGAGCTCACCTGTCCTATGTCTCCTCAGGTGCTGATCCTGGAGCAGGCGGACGGCAGGGGGGTGGAGCTTCGGTCGTACGTTTTACCAAACGAACCGATCGATGAGAAGATTCCTCTGGAGCGTTTCCTGGTTCCCATAGAAACCATCGAGCGAGCATCAGGACTCCTGTTTGTCCCCAACGTCATGAAGAGGACGAGTAGCCTGCAGGCCGTCACTGACAAATGACTACACTACCCACACTGCACTGCTGCTGAGCAAAGTTTCTATATGTGGGACTGTTTGAACCATCAGATTAAATTACCCACAATCCTCGCCTCAGTGTCGGACGCAAACAGATTTTTTAAAATGAGAAAAACTGAATCATTTCACATTTAGAAAAAGAAAAACAGAAAACTACTCATCTCTTATTTTTTGTTTTGTTTTCTTTGATCTGCTTCTGAATGAAAATCAAGAATTAAAATCAAAACTGATCAACAATCAATGAAGGAAAATCAGGTAACTGATCGTTTTGTTTTTTTTTAATATCAAAACTGGAAACAGGTTGTTTTTTCTTTGTTTTCCAAAAAAATAGACTGACTTGTTTTCCTGTTTTTGTTTACTTGTTTTGAAACATGAATCAATAAACTTCTTTCCTGATTTAGTTTTCCTTATTTTATTTTAGCTGCTGAGTTCAATGACCTGTGAACAAACAAGGAAACAAACTTTGTTTTTTCTCGATTCCTCATCAAAACAAACACTGATCGAAAAACACTGAAGTGACCCTTTAATGTTCTATTTGCATAAATGATCTCTTCACTCGGAACCAACACGTTCTGTTTAAACATTATTTTAAACGTGTTTCCTCTGTGATGAATCATGATGTGATGATCAGGTGATCAGGTGATCATGTGATCAGGTGATCATGTGATCAGGTCACTGTCCATGTTTGTCTGAATGTTTGTAGAACCAAAGAAAACTCTTTAGAGAACCTTTAAAGAACAGATTAAATCTTTTTACTCCTTTTAAAGGTTTTAGAAAATTCATGAGACCAGCAACTATTAATTGATTATTTATCAGTTATGAATTAATCAATCAGAATTATTCAGAATTAATCAATTAATCAGTTTGTCTTTTTTACTAATTACAAATTTTTATACTAATTAATCATCATTAATCATAAAATGACCAATTAATCAATACTTAACAGAATTGCTACAGAAAACACTCGTTGGACGTCCATGTTTGTTTTTTCACCTGACAACACTGTGACAAGATCAATTAATTAATTAATTAATCAATTAACTGTCAATAAAAACAATCATTAGTTGCAGCCTGAGCGATCACGCTGTTCTGATCAATATTATCGATCACACTTGAGATGGTAGTTTGATGAAAGCAACTCAGACACATGACGACAAAAAAGCTGTTTATAAAAAGTCAAAACCACCTTCAAAATAAAAGACGCTCACTGTACATCACCAGGTCCTTCAAAATAAAAGACGCTCACTGTACATCACCAGGTCCTTCAAAATAAAAGACGCTGAGTGTACATCACCAGGTCCTTCAAAATAAAAGACGCTGAGTGTACATCACCAGGTCCTTCAAAATAAAAGACGCTCACTGTACATCACCAGGTCCTTCAAAATAAAAGACGCTGAGTGTACATCACCAGGTCCTTCAAAATAAAAGACGCTGAGTGTACATCACCAGGTCCTTCAAAATAAAAGCCTGTTTGAATCTCAGGTGTCGATCTGCTTCCACATGTTTCAGTGTGACAGGAAATCACAGCGCCGCGGGGGGCGGGGCCTGCCGTTCATTCGTCTTTGTGTTCATCTTGTGTTCTGCACTTCCATGAAGTCGTCATCGTCCTCTGAAGTGAAGATGTCACTCAGCAGGTACGTCTCTGTCTCCGTCTCTTTGTCCATGTCTTCACACTGCGTCTCTGCTCTGCTGCCGACCGTCTTCAGTCTGTCCTCCAGGACGGGAGCCACCTTCAGCTGCAGGAAGTCGATGATCTCTGAGTGAACAGGAAGTTATAAAACAGGAAGTTACACACAGACTAGCCTCTGTTCAGTTTACTTAAGTCTATATTCTGGTTACGATGTCGAATTGTTGGTTTTAATTGTTTCTTGTTTTTTGTAGAAGAAACGTGTTCCATGAATGTCTGTACATACATGTTTGCAATTAAATAAAAAAAACAAAACACTGATCAAACAGGAAGTTACACACAGAGAAGTACTGTAGATTTAACCCCTCGAGGAGCAGCGGTCTGTTGCTTTGTGTAAACTAGAATTCATTTTCTGTTGCCAGTAGGTGGAAATATATAAAACATAAACCTGATCAAGTATTCTAGTATGATAAAGTATTTCAGATCAAGTATTCTAGTATGATAAAGTATTTCAGACCAAGTATTCTAGTATGATAAAGTATTTCAGACCAAGTATTCTAGTATGATAAAGTATTTCAGACCAAGTATTCTAGTATGATAAAGTATTTCAGACCAAGTATTCTAGTATGATAAAGTATTTCAGATCAAGTATTCTAGTATGATAAAGTATTTCAGACCAAGTATTCTAGTATGATAAAGTATTTCAGACCAAGTATTCTAGTATGATAAAGTATTTCAGACCAAATGTTCTAGTATGATAAAGTATTTCAGACCAAGTATTCTAGTATGATAAAGTATTTCAGATCAAGTATTCTAGTATGATAAAGTATTTCAGACCAAGTATTCTAGTATGATAAAGTATTTCAGACCAAGTATTCTAGTATGATAAAGTATTTCAGACCAAGTATTCTAGTATGATAAAGTATTTCAGATCAAGTGTTCTAGTATGATAAAGTACTGCAGTACTGACCTCCATAGGATAAACGGGTCCAGTTGGGGACTCTGGAGACTTTGAGTCTGTGGAAAGTCTTCTGAACACACACAGAGGTCACTTTACTGAAACAAAACAACACAGTACTGTTAGTACTACAGGTACAAGTACTACTGTTAGAGGTACTGTCAGTACTACAGTTAGAAATACTACTGTCAGTAGTGTAAGTAGTACAACTACATGAACACATGCCAGGTCCTGCTGGTACACATGAAAACTACAGTGACTGATACAGCTGTGATTGTTGAAGGTCCTGTCAGATGAATAAAAAGATCTGATCACACCTGCAGTAACGTCGTTTTTACTCTGGATTATGAATCCAGGTGTAAACAAGGCATTTGATCAGCTGACTGAGCCCCCCAACAGCAGTTTGACCTTTGAACTCACCCGACAGAGTCAGCGACCTTGTCCCAGTCGATGTCTGCCACGTCGTCCACGTGCATGTTGTACAACCTGAAACACAGTTAATATTATTATTACTGTTATTATCATTGTTATTATTGGCA
>NC_139326.1:159593-184593 GCF_056507025.1 Lutjanus erythropterus
TTGTGTTTTTTCTTCTTCATCTTTTTTTCTCTCTCACTGGTCTCTACTGTAACCTGCGTTTCCTCCTCCTCGCTCTTCTTCTTCTTCTCCTTCTTCTTCTTCTCTTCCTGAGTCCTTGTGTCTCCATCACCAGCAGGAGGAGGAGGACTGACCTCCTCTTCCTCCATGTGCTTCTTCTTCTTCTTTTTCTTCTTTTTCTTCTTCATCTCTGCTCTCTCAGGTGTGTTGATGTCAACAGGTGGAGGGCCCTCCTCCTCCTCTTCCTCCTCCATGCTGTCTGACCTCCTCTTCTTCTTCTTCTCCTTCTTCTTCTCTTCCTGAGTCCTTGTGTCTCCATCAGCAGGAGGAGGAGGAGGACTGATCTCCTCTTCCTCCTCCATGTGCTTCTTCTTCTTCTTCTTTTTCTTCTTCATCTCTGCTCTCTCAGGTGTGTTGATGTGAACAGGTGGAGGACCCTCCTCCTCCTCTTCCTCCTCCATGCTGTCTGACCTCCTCTTCTTCTTGTGAGGAGACGGACTCTGCAGGAGGGAGTCAGTAGGTCTCATGATATCAGGAGGAGGTGATGAGGAGGTGATGAAGAGGTGATGAAGAGGTGATGAGGAGGTGATGAAGAGGTGATGAAGAGGTGATGAAGAGGTGCAGAGTCGATGCTGCTGATCAGTTTGTTGAAGCTGAAAGAGAAGAAACAGATCAGGTGAGTCAACTAGTAAACTATTATTACAACATAATCAAGTAATTGATTAGTGGAAAGATTATTGGCAGATCGATCAGTCGTTGAAGCGCCACCTGCTGTCCTGATCATAACATGTTAAATAGTTTATAAATGATAAATAAATGCAGAGTAATCAGTGTTTTTATTTCCTCTGATCTTCATAATTGAGACAGAATTAAAACATTTAGATTAAATTAACATGTTCTGTTTTTTTCTTCTAATCAATAAAAAAAACATACATTTTAAATGATTAATAAAAGATCTTCTGCAGATATAAAACTTTAATTCTGCTGACTTCCTTCACAATCCTTTATTTATCTGGTGACCCAAATAAAATCACCTGTGACCCACCTGTGGGTCACGAGCCAGTGTTTGCAAATCAATATGACACCGACAAGTAACTTTTGATAATTCAGTAAGAAACATGAAGTTTTAACAAACCAGTTAAGTGACGATGGTCACGTGTTCTGCCTCTAACAGCTGACCCCCCCCCCCCCCCCCCCACACACACACACACACACACACACCCCAAAAAAACATTACAATAAGTCAGGGGGTTCTCGGGGTTCTTGGGGTTCTTGGGGTTCTACCTGCCGGTCCTTCCATATGAATCGGTTCTAAATCGGATTCAGTGTTAATCATAGATCCGGGTCTGGTATAAATTACCGGTATTTTAGTATTTCCGTCTCCGCTTGTGTTTACACCAGCAAACAAACAGCCGCTGACTCCAGACTAGAACCCGACCTGAGAACCACAGAGAACCAGTACAGACCAGCTCAGTCTGACTCTGGTTCTGGTCTGAACTCTGGACTCCAACCGATGTAAACCGGATTAAACCCGTTTTGTTCTGGACTCACCGTCTCTCCGCTGCTGCACACGCGACCCACACGACGGTGCAGAGCCTTACTTCCTGTTCTCTATCAGCGCATGCGCAGGACGCCTCGGAGAGCGGGCGGTGAAGACAGAGGTCTCACTCTGTCTCAGATTCAAGATCCGCAACACAGATCAAAGTTGAGAACGGAGGAGGATCACGTGACTGACTGCCAGGTCACAAAATCCAATCAGATCGATCAAGTTGATCAGATCTGTTAACTAAATTCATCTTTAACTTCATTTGAAAAACAAACCACACTGAGGAACCTGATTAAATATGATTAAAGAAACTGGAGGCCTCAGTTATTGATCTGGATCGACTTAAAGTCATAGTTCACTCAAAACGTTCCCTCAGTGTTTCCTCCTGTTCTGATGATGAGGATGATGAAGATCATAAAACTCCTGGAGCTTCAGGAGAAAACTGAACTGCAGATAAAATCCAGAACAGCTGAAGTGAACGGTGACCAGAACACAGAACACAGAACACAGAACGTCTCCGTGCTGCTCGTCTGATCCAAGTCTCCGTACGACACGACTTTAGAACGTGACCCAAAAAGACGCCATGTTTTCAGTCTAAATGTCAGCTGCAGCCTCTCAGACCTGATCCTGAAGCGGGTCACAGACTCGAGACCAAACGACGCGACACGAGATACACGAGATCTCGATACCTTCACACCTCAGACTCGGACTCGGACAGAAATCTGCTCTGTGACTCGTCAGACGCTCAGTCGACTTCACAAACTTTCAATAAAGAAGAAAACGTCCGAGGACTTCGACATAGAAGAGGAACATCACGTCGTTTGGTCTCGAGTCTGTGACCCGCTTCAGGCGTGTGGACGAGGATCAGGTTAAATTTTAGTGTCGTGGGTAACGACTTTGATTACAGCCTCACATCAGGAGACACTGAGTTCAGTTTTTATCGCTTTAATGCAACTTTGAAGTTAAATCTTATTCCAAATCACTTTTCAATAACGCTGGAGAACTGATTGATAAAGGACACATCGTTTTCAGAATTTAACAAACAAAGGCTGTTAAATTGAAATGTTTTACACACATAACTTTTTCTCTCACTGAACTCTGGAATAACAGATTTTAAATCATCGGGTGGTGAGAACGTTGAAGACTCGCTCAGCCAATCACATCTGGTCTCATGGCTCTGAAACAGCTGAGCTAATCACAATAAAACAATAACGAGTCATGTGGTTCAGTCTGATTGATTCAGGGCTGAACAGGTAAACTCACCTTCTGGCTGCTAAAAGAATAATTAGTGATTTTCTTTAGTTGAATCAGATTTGTCTTATTTTACGAGTGTTGTTGATCATCTACGATGTAAAAGCATCAGATTTTTTCTCAGTCAGGGAATTTCAAAGTGTTCGTCCTGTGATGACATCAGCGCAGCGTCTCTCCAGATGTTCACTTCGCTCTGCGTTTCTTCACAACATCAATTAAAGATTCATTTACACCAAACCAGAGTTGATGACTGTTGGAAAGACGAACCACGATGTTTTTATTAACTACAGTTCTTCAGTACTGTCTAGTTTTATCTAGTTTTGTCTAGTTTTGTCTAGTTTTATCTAGTTTCGTCTAGTTTTATCTAATACTGTCGAGTGTTTTCTAGATTCATGTCGACCCTCAAAATTACAGATTTCTTGCTGCTTTATTTTTCAAAGCCACTAAATAATTTCATTCTGTGAAGCATCTCATCATTTTTTGATCCGACCACATAAAACAAAACAAAACACACGATTGACATAAGAATGATTTGACAGTGAAGTCACATTTATAATCATATTACAATATTAATAATACAGCTGTTAATGACAACATGAAGAAAACATCTGTGTGAGAGAGAGAGAGAGAGAGGGGGGGGGGAGACAGAGGGGAGAGAGAGAGAGAGAGAGAGAGAGAGACAGAGAGAGAGAGAGAGAGAGAGACAGAGAGAGACAGAGAGAGAGAGAGACAGAGAGAGACAGAGACAGAGACAGAGAGAGAGAGACAGAGAGAGAGAGAGACAGAGAGGGGGGGGGAGAGAGAGAGAGAGAGAGAGAGACAGAGACAGAGACAGAGAGAGAGAGAGAGAGAGACAGAGAGAGAGAGAGAGAGCTGTGTGAGTCAGATTAGATATTTTTCAGTGTGTACAGTCTCTCTGTCAGCTGCTTCAACAGGTGAGTTCACCTGCAGTAGAACCATCAAATACCAAAATCAGCACGTTAGAAAAGTCAAACTGTCATGAGCTGGCAGCCATGATGATGATGATGATGATGATGATGATGATGATGATGATGATGATGAACAAAATATGAATCTAAAAGGGAGTTTTTCTTCTTCTTCTTCTTCACTGCCTTCAGTAAAGTCAGCCTGTGTGTGGAGGCTTGTGATTGGTCACAGACTCCAACTGGTTCAGTCCAGCAGGAAGACGTTGAGCTGGTCTCAGGTCAGATCTTGGCTTCAGTCTGAGTCATAAAATGTCTTACCAACAGACTCCAGTCTGACCACAGGTCTGTGAAACCCTGTCCCTGTGTGAAGACTCTTCATCACTGAGGATGATGATGATGATGATGATGATGGCGGCGGTGTGCAGAGCCCGCTGTGTGTGTGTCCAATGAGGCTCTCTGCTCGTCCATCCTCCTGGACTGAACCCTCTGAACCAGACTGAAGAAATCCTCCTGACCAACATCCTCCAGATCAGGGAGGGGACACCGCTGGTCCTCCATCCTGTCAGACTGTGAGACAGAGAGACAGACAGGTTAGAGACAGACGGGTTAGAGACAGACCAGTTAGAGACAGACCAGTTAGAGACAGACGGGTTAGAGACAGACAGGTTAGAGACAGACCAGTTAGAGACAGACCAGTTAGAGACAGACCAGTTAGAGACAGACGGGTTAGAGACAGACGGGTTAGAGACAGATCAGTTAGAGACAGACCAGTTAGAGACAGACAGATTAGAGACAGACAGATTAGAGACAGACGGGTTAGAGACAGACCAGTTAGAGACAGACGGGTTAGAGACAGACAGGTTAGAGACAGACCAGTTAGAGACAGACAGGTTAGAGACAGACCGGTTAGAGACAGACAGGTTAGAGACAGACCAGTTAGAGACAGACAGGTTAGAGACAGACGGGTTAGAGACAGACCAGTTAGAGACAGACAGGTTAGAGACAGACGGGTTAGAGACAGACGGGTTAGAGACAGACAGGTTAGAGACAGACGGGTTAGAGACAGACCAGTTAGAGACAGACGGGTTAGAGACAGACCAGTTAGAGACAGACGGGTTAGAGACAGACGGGTTAGAGACAGACGGGTTAGAGACAGACAGGTTAGAGACAGACCAGTTAGAGACAGACAGGTTAGAGACAGACGGGTTAGAGACAGACCAGTTAGAGACAGACCAGTTAGAGACAGACGGGTTAGAGACAGACAGGTTAGAGACAGACCAGTTAGAGACAGACAGGTTAGAGACAGACCAGTTAGAGACAGACCAGTTAGAGACAGACGGGTTAGAGACAGACGGGTTAGAGACAGATCAGTTAGAGACAGACCAGTTAGAGACAGACAGATTAGAGACAGACAGATTAGAGACAGACGGGTTAGAGACAGACCGGTTAGAGACAGACGGGTTAGAGACAGACCAGTTAGAGACAGACAGGTTAGAGACAGACCAGTTAGAGACAGACCAGTTAGAGACAGACCAGTTAGAGACAGACGGGTTAGAGACAGACAGGTTAGAGACAGACGGGTTAGAGACAGACAGGTTAGAGACAGACGGGTTAGAGACAGACAGGTTAGACACAGACAGGTTAGAGACAGACCAGTTAGAGACAGACGGGTTAGAGACAGACCAGTTAGAGACAGACGGGTTAGAGACAGACAGGTTAGAGACAGATCAGTTAGAGACAGACCAGTTAGAGACAGACCAGTTAGAGACAGACAGATTAGAGACAGACAGGTTAGAGACAGACGGGTTAGAGACAGACCAGTTAGAGACAGACGGGTTAGAGACAGACAGGTTAGAGACAGACCAGTTAGAGACAGACAGGTTAGAGACAGACCAGTTAGAGACAGACAGGTTAGAGACAGACCAGTTAGAGACAGACAGGTTAGAGACAGACGGGTTAGAGACAGACCAGTTAGAGACAGACAGGTTAGAGACAGACGGGTTAGAGACAGACAGGTTAGAGACAGACGGGTTAGAGACAGACCAGTTAGAGACAGACGGGTTAGAGACAGACCAGTTAGAGACAGACCAGTTAGAGACAGACGGGTTAGAGACAGACGGGTTAGAGACAGACAGGTTAGAGACAGACCAGTTAGAGACAGACAGGTTAGAGACAGACGGGTTAGAGACAGACCAGTTAGAGACAGACCAGTTAGAGACAGACGGGTTAGAGACAGACGGGTTAGAGACAGACAGGTTAGAGACAGACGGGTTAGAGATAGACAGGTTAGAGACAGACCAGTTAGAGACAGACGGGTTAGAGATAGACAGGTTAGAGACAGACCAGTTAGAGACAGACGGGTTAGAGACAGACCAGTTAGAGACAGACAGGTTAGAGACAGACAGGTTAGAGACAGACGGGTTAGAGACAGACAGGTTAGAGACAGACGGGTTAGAGGCAGACGGGTTAGAGGCAGACGGGTTAGAGACAGACAGGTTAGAGACAGACCAGTTAGAGACAGACAGGTTAGAGACAGACAGGTTAGAGACAGACAGGTTAGAGACAGACAGGTTACAGACAGACAGGTTAGAGACAGACGGGTTAGAGACAGACCAGTTAGAGAATGAAGAATGAATGTGATTAAAAACTTTGAGTACATAGATCTGATCAATATCTCATCAATTGCTTCTGTAATATTTTGTGGACATCCTGTATTATTAGAAACTATGCTGGGACCTGTTTCTGTACCTGGTACTGTATGAGCATGTAGTAGAAGTCCAGACTGGGAACACTGGTCAGACTGGTCTGGTCTGGACTACAGGCCCCACAGAGAGCAGCTGGTCCTGGATCAGGCAGCAGACTCAGACTGGCTCTCTGGTCATCCAGTCTCTGACCCTGAACCTCCAGGATCAGGTCCAGCAGGGCCTCTGGCTCCTCCTGCTGGCTGCTCCGTCGCTGCGGCAACAAGACAGGAACGAGCTGGGGGTCATTAACGCGACTTGTGTTTCTCTGAGACGACGACAACTGAAGAAAGAGAAAACTGCTCGACAGAATCAGATCAGATCATAAATTATAAATCCATCATGTCTTATTCTTTGATGAAATATATATAATTTATGAAATGTTTTTGTTTTGCTTTAACTGTTTTAAACTGTATCTGTGTCAGAAAAATTCACAACTTCAAACGATTTAAAAACGTGTTAAAATCCTTCAAAATCTCAAACTAACAAGATGCTGATAACTAAAATAATCATTTATATTTCTATCAGCTGTGTCTCAGCCGGAACATGTCGACTCTGTCGTCCTTCTAAATCAATGATCAATAAGAATTATGGTTTAAAAATGTGTATTTTGATGAACAATAAGAGACTCTGAGACACTAAAAAATAAAATGTCTGTCATTTTGTCGACTCTGAAAGACGTCGACATTTAATAAAACATTTAATAAAACATTTAATAAAACATTTAATAAAACATTTAATAAAACATTTAATAAAACATTTAATAACCAGGATGTTTAATAGACAAGTGTTTGATCTTTGAAATATATTTTCACAGCAGAATTAAAGAGTCAAAATCAAAACACAGTTTGATCCTAAAGATGAAAAATGACAGTGAGACACATTTCCCAGGATTCATCTGACCAACAAACAGCCAATCACAGAGTTCCACATCAACACTGAGTCGAAGCTACAGAAACCAAATCAAACTCAACACTGTGGATCAGTGGAACCTACTTTGGTTCTGGAGGTGGAGGTTCTGTTCCTGGAGCTCAGAGCTGAGCCCAGACTCTGACCTCGGGGTCTGGTGGAGCTGCTTTCAGTACCGGGACATGGTCCGGGACTCACCAGACCTCCCAGGGTCCTGAGGGTCCTGAGGGAGGAGGAGGAGGTCCTGCTGCTGGGACCAGGACTGGTGTTACTGGGACTGGATCCCAGTCCATTATGGTGGGGGGATGGAGAACTCTTGGGGGTCCTGATGGTCCCGTTTTGGTGAGGGAGTGCAGGTACACCTGAGTCAGCCATGCTGGAGCTGGGGTCAGAGCTAGATCACTGTTCTCATGAGTGGGAGGAGCTACACCTGGACAGACAGAGAGGAGCAGGAAGTGAGACACCTGGAGGCGGATCTACAGGTGACACGGTCTACCTGTAATTATTCACCTTCACCTTCAATCTGAATCTAAACAGCTCAGAGTTAAACCCACAGAGTCGATTTAGTCAAAGTCGGTTTTGAAACATGAATGAAATGTTTTGGGGTTCGAACTTTTTGAAAACATGAAATAAAGTTCTGATGTTACAGAAAACAGACCAACGTCTCTGATTTCACCTCAATGAGAATATTTTCTGGTTTCTTTCCTCGTCGCTCGAGTTAAAGACAAAACAACACGTTTGAGGACGTTGTCTTGGACTTTGATCAACATTTTACAACTAATTAATAACCGTGAAAATGATCATCAGAATTGGAGAATTTTATTGAGAAACAGGTCCAAACGTGCAGCTTGGACCTGTTTTTTAAATTTCTGACGAGATTCAGAAATGATGACTTCATCAACTCAGGGGGAAACGATGGTTGCAGCTCTGCTCCGGTCTGATTCCATTCAGCTGCAGCAGAAGAAGTGGGTCAACAACAACACAAGAGTGTCCCTCCAGTGTCTAATCACATTTACAACACAAAGAACACACACACACACACACACACACACACACACACACATTCATACACACACATTCATGAGCTCAGTCAGCGAGTCTTCAGCCTCACCTGGTGGCCGTCAGAGGAAACTGCACACGGACAGAAGCTCAGCAGGGACAAACTTACAACAGTTCAAAAAAATCCAACAAACAACTGACACCAACTTTATTTCCTCACAGAGTTTCACAGGAAAAACTTTTCAGACGTGTGTAAACAGACAGACAGACAAGCATGAAGACAAACAGCTGACGAGACAGAATCAACTCTGTTTAAATAAAGTTTAAATATGTTAAAGAAATAAAGTTTCTTCACCTGAACATCACAAAGTTCTTCTGTAACGTTCTTCTTCTCATGTCCACAAAGTCTTTTTTCTTCTGTTTCTCCTCTTTCACCTCTGTCCTCCCGTCTCGTTTCTCCACCGAGTGAAATCTCTCTATTGGCTGCACACACACACACACACACACACACACACACACACACACACACACACACACACACACACATTAATACACACACAGTGACACAATGAAAGAGAGAGAGGACAAACTCCCCCTCTGGGCTTACATCACAGTTACTATGACAACCAAAGAGAGGCTTCCAAATCCTGCCTCCCAGACAAACACACACACACACACACACACACACACACACACACACACACACACACACACACACACTGAAACACACACATTCCTGCATTGTTGAGATCCATTCAGTTGAACCCAGAGAATGCTGCTCTTCTGCTGTGGGCCTCTCTCTCTGTCACACACACACACACACACACACACACACACACACACACACTGTAACGTGTGTGTGTGTGTGTGTGTGTGTGTGTGTGACAGCAGCATGATTTCCCTTCAACATAAATTTCTCTTCACAGTTTGATCACAATAAGTTTTTATAAAAGTAAAACTGACATCATCGTTTGATTGAATCAATATTAGAATCACAGTTGAGCGTCAGACATGAAATGATCATCAGTCTGTCATCATGTTCCTGTTTTACTGTAACAGTTTAAGTCTGTTCTGTCTGTTGTCAGTTGCTTCTCTTGTTCTTCTCAGACTGCGCTGCACTGACAAAGACATTTTTAACTGAGGATTACTTTTAATCAGAGTTTAACAAAACCAGATTAAAATGAGTACATCTAGATTTAAAATTCAACACAACTCTGTTGCATAATTACAAACTAATCTGAAGTTAGTGCATCCAGGTTTATCGATGGAAGTTTAATCAATATGGAGATGATTGATTACAGTAATTAAATTACAGTTTTTCTCAGATCAGAACTGAAATTCTTAAAGTTGTAAACTCTTTGATGTGTTCATGCAAATGATTATGTTCAATTCTCTGCTGTTATCAGTTGATCATGTCATGTTGATCAAAATGTATTATAATGGCTCTCTGAATATTCTCACCCCCCACAACATTCAGGCTTTAGTTCATCACATAAGTCTTTACAAGCAAAATGGTTGAACACGTTGTCATAATATGTCAAACATGTTTCTATACATTTTTCTCTAAATCTGTCCTGAATTGGTAAAATGCCTCCAGGTGGATCTTGACTTTCTCTAACGAAGGGAAATGTGTGAAGCGTTAGATCAACCAATGATCAACCAGTTTTTTCAAACAGCTCAAAGATGCATCTCATGAACCATCAACAGTTTATATACAACCGGAGCACAAGACGATGTTACGATGTCTGACAACAGAAGGACGAGGAAGTGGACGGGGTCAACAGCCAGAGAGAAGAAGAACAGGAAGACGCTCTAAAAGATATTTGTTGTGATGTGGATGAGACTTTGTGTCCCAGCAGACAGTCAGGAGGTGAAGGACGACTGGACTGTAAGGAGACTGTTCACATTTGTACTGTTGTGTTTTTGTTTTCTCTGCTGTCTGTTCCTTTCTGTATCACAATGACAGGGTCTGTCAGTAAATTACAGTACAAACAGTAAAAGTGTAAATGAATCTTGTCCAGTTTCTTGCAATCAATCTTCCACATTCACTAAGATTTAACTTACAATTTACAATAATCGTCATCAAACCTTTATCCATAGTTTACATCAGAACATCCTCCAGAGTAAACTGTCATATTGACAACATGACTAATCAATGTGACTGTCTTATCCGTCCACTGGGACACGAGGACTTGTCCTTCTGATGCACTGACATGTTCACTGACACAGAGACGAACTAAGGATTTTGAGCAACAGACGGGCTTTTGCAGGTGATTCATGCTGTTTAGCTGTTTGTATGAATTGTTTTGAGAAATTTTCCAAAGCAACTGAGAAAAACTGTAAATGACTGAATTAATTAATTAAAAAAAACAAATTTGGGGCGCCCCTATAGCTCAGTCTGTAGGGCGTGCGCACCATGTATTGAGGCTGTTAGTCCTCTGCAGCGGCTGCTGGTTCGAATCCCACCTGCGGCTCATTTGCTGCATGTCATCCCCTGTCTCTTCACCCCCCTTTCCTGTCATACCTTCAGCTGTCACTGTCAATAAAGGCAAAAATGCCAAAAAAAATAACATTTAAAAAAAAACAAATTTGAGTTCTGTCAACACCTATAAAACAGAGGACTGTTAACTTTCAGCTGCTCCATATTCCTTAACAAGATATTCCATCGTTTACTAGCTAATTAAAGGTTTAACGATATAGTCCAGTGGACTTGTTGTCCTCATGCCAGTCCTCCAGAGGTGCTCCGTCGGTTTGCCTCATGTCCATCATCCGGAGACGTTCCACCAGTCTGGTTGCCCTTACACTCTGCTTATGTTGCTAAGAACCGTCATTTAGCCGTCTTTACCCCACGACCACCTGGGGCTTCCTGACCAGCCTCTGGACCAGCCTCTGACCAGTCTCTGGACCAGTCTCTGGACCAGCCTCTGGACCAGTCTCTGACCAGTCTCTGACCAGTCTCGAACCAGTCTCTGGACCAGTCTCTGCCCAGCCTCTGGACCAGCCTCTGGACCAGTCTCTGACCAGTCTCTGACCAGTCTCGAACCAGTCTCTGGACCAGTCTCTGACCAGTCTCTGGACCAGTCTCTGGACCAGTCTCTGACCAGTCTCTGACCAGTCTCTGGACCAGTCTCTGCCCAGCCTCTGGACCAGTCTCTGACCAGTCTCTGACCAGTCTCTGCCCAGCCTCTGGACCAGTCTCTGCCCAGCCTCTGGACCAGCCTCTGGACCAGTCTCTGACCAGTCTCTGACCAGTCTCGAACCAGTCTCTGACCAGTCTCTGGACCAGTCTCTGGACCAGTCTCTGACCAGTCTCTGGACCAGTCTCTGCCCAGCCTCTGACCAGTCTCTGGACCAGTCTCTGACCAGTCTCTGGACCAGTCTCTGACCAGTCTCGAACCAGTCTCTGGACCAGTCTCTGACCAGTCTCTGGACCAGTCTCTGGACCAGTCTCGAACCAGTCTCTGGACCAGTCTCTGACCAGTCTCTGCCCAGCCTCTGACCAGCCTCTGGACCAGTCTCTGACCAGTCTCTGGACCAGTCTCTGACCAGTCTCGAACCAGTCTCTGGACCAGTCTCTGACCAGTCTCTGACCAGTCTCTGGACCAGTCTCTGGACCAGTCTCGAACCAGTCTCTGGACCAGTCTCTGACCAGTCTCTGCCCAGCCTCTGACCAGCCTCTGGACCAGTCTCTGACCAGTCTCTGGACCAGTCTCTGACCAGTCTCGAACCAGTCTCTGGACCAGTCTCTGACCAGTCTCTGACCAGTCTCTGGACCAGTCTCTGGACCAGTCTCGAACCAGTCTCTGGACCAGTCTCTGGACCAGTCTCTGGACCAGTCTCTGACCAGCCTCTGGACCAGTCTCTGACCAGTCTCTGGACCAGTCTCTGGACCAGTCTCTGGACCAGTCCCACTCTGCTTTCTGTCTGTGGTTCCGTCTGTTCTGCTCTGTATCACGTATCACTGTGATGATGTCATCAGTATCTCAGCAGCTCATTAGCCTCATTAGCACAAAAACAACATGCATAAACACAGTTGTTGCCATGGCAACCTCTCCAGCCACCTGATGCTGCTGTCAGTCATTCTGACATCATCACTCTGCTCCCAAAACTGCTGCGAGGACGAACGAGACAAACAGACAGACAAACAGACAGACAAACAGACAGACAAACAGACAGACAGACAGACAGATAGAAAGACAGACAGACAGACAGACAGACAGACAGACGGACGGACAGACGGACGGACGGACCTGCAGACTGAAGGAAAATTAGAGGTGAGCACAAAAGATAGAAACAGAGAACAGAAGAAGAAGCTGATGATGAAGAGCAGCAGAGAAGTGAAGGAGTACCTGTCTCACCATCACGTCCCTCAGCTGTTGGAGGTAAGACATTTTTATCTTTATTTAATTTGACTCTTTAATCTGTTTGTGTTTCAATTAATGAGTGAACATGATGACAACATGAAAACTGCTCAGTTTGTTCTTTTGTTCTTTGATGTTTTTCACATCAGAAGTTATTTTTATCTTCCTGTCACATATTTTACTAAAGAATGAATCATTCTCTTTTCATAGGAAACATTTCTTGTCAGAGCAACATATTATTTTATTATTTAAAAAAAATTAAATTTCACAAAACCATCAAATCTGATTAAGACCAACTTTACTGATTTTAACAGTATAATTGTTTTATGTATATAAAAGTGACAGAGGAGTTTGTTGCGTCTGTGGTCGATACTGAGGGCAAAGTGACCCACAGACACAAACACTGACAGAACCGTCCTGCATGGGGTCAGTTTCAGCAGCACACAGGCATGATGGGCAGCCAGTTGTCGTGGTAACAGCACTTCACAGGATAGAAGTGGACAGGGCGAGAGAGAGAGAGAGAGAGAGAGAGAGAGAGAGAGAGAGAGAGAGAGAGAGAGACTCTAATACGTTCAAGTGCTCAGCTGTTCAGTGAGGTTCATTAATATTTAAGTCTGAGAGTCTACAGACAGGCATCATCATCATCATCATCATCATCATCATCATCACCATCATCATCATCATCATCATCATCATCATCACCATCATCATCAGCATCATCATCATCATCATCATCATCATCACCATCATCATCATCATCATCATCGTCTTTCAGACAGATTCATGGTAAGTTGTTGGACAGAGACAGCAGGACATGATGATTACTAATTAAACATGTAACGTGTCATTTCTCGTCAACCACCAGGCCTTGATGCAAACGTCGGCTCACTGTTGTAAGTTTAGTAGGTAAAGAATATCAGTCTACTGTACTTAAATATATTTCTGTCACCATTCCAGAGTAAACTGATGATGCAATAAAGGAAAAAATATTTTTTTTATCCTCACTTAGTAAAAAATTTCAAAGCAATATCACATTATAACAAAGTTCCAGCAGCATATTGTGCAGCTGAATTTCTTCTTCTGCTCCTAAACTACAACAGTAACTGCAAATCTGATGCAAATACACTGAAAGTACAGTTTTTATGATCTATTTTATGAAGATATTCTCAGGTGTTCACCAGGTTTCATGTTTATGTTGGCTGTTGGTGGTTTTATTTCCACAGAGCCACAGTGGAAATAACATAAACCTCCCAAACACATTGAAATATACACAGTGGAGAATTCAAGCACCTGATTGGCTGGAATGGTTGGCTGTTCTCTGAACAGGTGTAGTAACTCAATTCAGCCACCAGATGGAGACACGTGATCCCGAGAACAGCTGAGGACACGCCTCCAGCCGTGTCTTTCCTTAGAGCCAATCTAAATGACTACAGAGGGGTGGAGACTGACTCACATGATTCAGAAACAATTGATTATTGATCAAGAGTGTTTGATCAGTGTCAATATGCCTTGGGAACTGATCTTTTGATATTGGTGGTTTATATGAGCTGTGATTGATCTGAGTTTTGGTTAAAGAGCAGCAAACAGAGTCTCAGCTGTCATGTGTCGTCTCGTTTTTTGTGCGTAGCATCAATTGCTGATTGCTAAAAGTGAACAGTGGGTTGAACAGGATCACTGGAGGGTTTTGGAAATGTGTCGTTCATTTGTTTGTTTGGTGTCCACATGATGAGTGTGACCTTTCGTTTTGTTGTTGAGGAGGTTCCACCATCGGAACCCATCCAAGGTTCCTCACAGGGTGACATATGTCCAATGTTTTTAGACATTTTAATGTGATAATATTTCATATGTTACATATTATAACTCTAACACTGATCATACTGTAATATGTTGTGTGTGTGTGTGTGTGTGTGTGTGTGTGTGTGTGTGTGTGTGTGTGTGTGTGTGTGTCAGAGTGTGTTAACAGGTCTTCTGTACCATCGTCCTGATGACCCCATCAGTTTCCTGCACACCTGCCTGATCACAACCAGACAGCTGGGGGGTCCTGAGACCATCACCTGGGACACCTTCATCCACCTGGACAGACACCAGCTGAGCTCTGGACCCCCTGTAACACCATTACTACCCCCAGTAAAACCCCAGACACCCCCTGTGCCCCCCACAAGACCATCAATGACCCCCGGAGCAGCACTTATACCCTCTACAACACCCCCGATACCCAAAATAACTCCTCCTATTCCTCCTATAACAACATCTGTACCCCCCAAAACAACACCTGTACCCCCCGAAACAACACCTGTACCCCCCAAAACAACATCTGTACCCCCCGAAACAACACCTGTACCCCCCAAAACAACATCTGTAACCCCCAAAACAACATCTGTACCCCCCGAAACAACATCTGTACCCCCCATAAAACCCCAGATATTATGCCCAATGCCTCCACCAGCCCCACCAACACATTCTGCCCCCCAGACTGTTTCCATTAAACCCCAAACATCGGCTGAACTCCACACCAAGAGGACGGACCAACGAGATGCAACGACATGCAGCACAGACGGTGAGAAAGTGAAAAGATTACAGACAGATTGATGAGGTTCTCAACATACTTTCACTAGAGATGAGGAACCTTTGGAGGAGTTTTCACTGCAGGGACCAGACTTTTTACTTTTTACCCCCAAACAGTCCCTGCTGGGGGGGGGGGGGGTATTAACTTACCAAAAGTACAGGAACTTTGGGGGCGGAGCTTGCAGCGCTTTTCACAGCATTTTGTTTCAATGACCATTTTTAAAAATTTGCAGCACCAAATCAATTTGTCTTTTCTGTTTTCACAGACGAAAGTATAAAAGGAAATAATGATGCCGTCTGTTACGTTAGTTGTTACTTTTATCTTCTCATTCTGTTTCTCAGTGAACTAATTTATCTAATCATCATGGTTGTCTTGAGGGAACCTTTCAGTTCCTTGGAAACTAGTTCCTGGGACTGAAAGATCAAGGTATTTTGGATGGAAATACAACTTTAGACAGTTTGTATCTGGAGGACTTGAGTCACATGACTTGAGTCAAGTCAAACTTAACTCAAATTTGAGGACTTGAGACTCTTTGATAAAAGATTGGACTTGAGACAGACGACTCGAAATGGCTTGACTTTTTGTTGAATATTTGCATTTTTCTAGATTAGAGGTTTGGTTTTGTTTCTGAAACATGACTGGGTGAGTTCTAGTGCAAAGCTCACAAATAGACCTGCAACCAATAATCAATTATTAAATTAATCACCAGCTACGTTGATAACTGATTGACCAGCTTGGTAAATGTAGATGTTATCCACATTTGTTTCTTGGACTTTATGAAACACCGATCAACATTTGTTTCACCATTTATTGACATTTTTAGATTAAACAACTAATTGATCAGGCAAGAAAATGATAGCTAGAAATATTTGTAACAGGAAAGACTTGAAAATGGTTCCAAACGTGGAGCACGTTAGCTAACTTATCAGCTTAACAAATGTTAGCTAGCAAGCTAACATTAAGTTGGCTTGTGTTTTCACTTTAGAGATGTTTGGATAAATAATAACGATATCAGAGGCTTTTTATTGATGCCACACAAACATCAGCGTGATTTTCCAGATGGAAACAGACAGAAAATAAAACATCTGGAGCAGGTCGTCAGAATTTCATGTGACTCAACTTGCCTGATTTTCACCACATTAATTTTGTACTTCTGTGACTTGATGATGACTCTTGTCTCTGTCCTCTCAGTTCCTCCTGGTCCTCCTGGTCCTTCTGGTCTTCCTGGTCCTCCTCCTGGTTCTCCTTCTGGTCCCCCTAGTCCTTCTCTTGGTCCTTCTGGTCCTCCTGGTTCTCCTCCTGGTCTTCCCAGTCCTTCTCCAGGTCCTCCTCTTGGTCCTCCTGGTCCTCCTGGTCCTTCTTCTGGTCCTTCTCCTGGTCCTTCTGGTCTTCCTGGTCCTTCTTCTGGTCCTCCTAGTTCTCCTCCTGGTCCCCCTAGTCCTTCTCTTGGTCCTTCTGGTCCTCCTGGTTCTCCTCCTGGTCTTCCCGGTCCTTCTCCAGGTCCTCCTCTTGGTCCTCCTGGTCCTCCTCCCTCTCCAGTCCGCTCTCAGCTCTCCATAGACTCGGACTCTGACATGACAGAAAGTTCTGGACTCCTGCAAGAAATCAGCATCCGTTCTCCTCAGAGGCCACGCCCCCTCATCATCTTCATCATTGGTAAGACAATCTGCAAGAAGAACAAGAAGAACACAGAACACAGATGACTTGGTTGTTACAGGAGGCAAATCTGGGTTCTATTATTGATATCCAGCTAATATTCATTTTTAACAAGTTCAGCAACAAGTCAGTCCAGAAATACAACAGATACATTACAAAGGGTTCCCAAGGGTTCTCCCTGAAGGTTCTATCAAGAATCATTTGTTTCTGAAGAACCCTTTTTTAAAGAAAGGGTTCTTCAAGGATTTCCACAATCCTTGAAGAACTCTTTCATCAAAGGTTCTTTGTAACATATTATAGAAGGGTTCCCAGTGGAACCCTCTAGACAAGAATTTTATCTTCATTACTTAAAAACAAAACTCTTGGAATATAAGAACGTTATTTGCAGAACCCACTGAGTGTGTTCTAGATAAATCCCTTAGAATATAAAAAGGTTCACAACGGAACCCCCTTGGTGGGTTCTAGATAAAACCCCTGTAATCTAAATGTGTTCTTGGTAGAACCCAACTGGGCAGGTCCTCATTAGCACCTTAAGAAGATGTAAAGGTTCTGGATAGAACCTCCATTTAGGATTCTGAGTGTAACCATCACACAACTGAAGTGCTATCTGGAGGGCTTTTCATAGTGGGTTCTAGATGGTTCTTCAATTCATTATGTTGTGTTCTAAGTAGGACTCTTTGAAAGGTTCTACTCTTTTGTCAAAGGTTCCTTGTACAATAATATAAAAGGGTTCTCAGTAGAACCCCTGGTTCTTTTGTTCCGTCAGGCGGTCCAGGCAGTGGGAAGGGCAGTCAGGCGGTGACACTCGCCCGGACCTTCAGCCTCAGAGTGATCTCATTGGACGAGCTGCTCAGGAAGCAGCTGCTGAGCCACGCCTCCCCCAGCAGGAAGTGGAGAGTCATCTCAGACATGATGGGTCACGGAGAGTTGGGAGCTCAGGTCAGAGTCCACCAGACCCTGAACACATCACACAGACAGGAAACAGGCTCCTGAACGCATCACTGTAAACACTCTGTCTGCGTCTGCAGGAGGAGACGATCTCAGAGCTGAAGAAACAGCTGATTGGACAGCGGGAGGTCCGAGGCTTCATTGTGGACGGATTCCCTCGAGACGTCCACCAGGCTCTCAGCTTCCAAGAACAGGTACGTCCAATCAGGCGGTCTGTAGAGCAGGACTGGAGTTAGCTGAGCCCAGTACCGTGGTCCAGTATAAACCGGTCTACAGACAGTCAGTTGGTAAATAACTTGTTGTTCCCGTCCCTCTGCCTTTAGATTGGCTCTCCTGATCTGGTGATGCTGCTGCTCTGCTCCAATGAGACGCTGCGCTGTCGTCTGCAGCGACGAGCCACTCAGCTCGGTCTCCTGGGAGACAACAGCCATGCCCTGCGGAGACGCCTGGAGACGTTTCAGAGAGACATCATGTCCATCAGCAGATACTACAGACAGCTACACCTGCTGACACAGGTACACCTGCTAAAACACCTACGAACAGAGACACACCTGCAGACAAACGTGAAGACACAGATAAATCTGTAGATACACCTGCTAACACACCTGCATACCCAGGTACACCTGTGGACACACCTGAAGGCACAGGTACACCTAAAAACACACCTACGAACAGAGACACACCTGCAGACACACCTGCAGACACAGGTACACCTGCAGACACACCTGGAGACACACCTGCAGACACACCTGCAGACACACCTGCTTTCTTGACTAAAAAAATCTTAAACTGATGAACATCAGATGTTTCATGACACAATTCAGATCAAAAGATTATTTGTCTGTTTCAGTTCACATTTTTTCCAAAGTTTGGTTCCATGTTGGTGAAGAACCGAGAACACTAAGAGAGTGTGTGTGTGTGTGTGTGTGTGTGTGTGTGTGTGTGTGTGTGTGTGTGTGTGTGTGTGTGTGTAGGTGGATGCAGACAGAGATGAAGAGGTGGTATTTGCTGATCTGAGTTCAGTCATCAGACAGAAGCTACAGCTAAAGGATTCAGGTACTGATCAATTATCAGTTGATCAGTTATTAATATGACTATTGATTGGTGACAATAATGTGTTTATTGATCTGTGTTTACACTTTTACTGCTGTTATTGATATTCAGCGCAGCAACAACAATACTGAATGTAACCACAATGATCTGTCTGTTAATAACTGATAATCATTGATCACTGATTGATTGATTTCTTTGTGTCTCTAGATCCTGCTAATGTCCCAGAATGCCGCATTGTGGTCAGATCAAAAACACGAACTTTATCATGAACCAATCAGTTATCACTGTGAAGAGTGAGCAGTCTGTTAGCAGTGATCTGATTGGGTGATAATCCAGCCTGTTGTTCAGTGACTTAATTTACCTGTTACCCATCTACTGTTTATACCTGTTTATTACCTGTTTATACCTGTTTATTACCTGTTCATTACCTGTTTATTACCTGTTTATTACCTGTTAATTACTTGTTTTTTCTTTAACTTTTATAGCTGTTTATTACGTGTTAATTACCTGATTATTATGTTTGTACATTTTATTACCTGTTATTCCCTGTTAATTACCTGTGACACCTGACGTCAGTGTGTGTCTGCCTCTTCATGTTGTGCAGTGTGTATTGACTTGTTGAACAGACGTTGTTGGTGTGTTTGAATGATTCTTGTCTCCGTGGATGAACTTCCTGTTTGGATAAAAGCATCAATAAACTGCTGTGATGTGATTCAGTCTAAACTCACTGATGACAGTAAACAGAATCTGAGAATGAGGCTGAAATTTTATTGACAAGAAAAATGTTATTAAAAAGTAGGAAAAAGGTTTTATGTGATCATGTTCTGTAATAACCAGATTATTATGATTCAGTTCACTTCAGTATCATAAAATAACATCTGATATGTGAAACATCACATTTGTTGTAATAAAACTTTTCATTCTCTGGAAATAATTCAACAGTCTGTTCAGTGTTTCTGTAAAAAAAACATTAAAGGGTCATTTCTCTCAATTATATGAAGTGTGAGTTTGTATGTTGACGTCAGAGTCTCTGCAGGACTCCATCACCACGGTTATTTAAAGACTGAAGGACACACAGAGCATCATGGGTAATCAGCGTCCTTATCGCAGCAGGGAATGTTAATGAATCTGACACAACACCTCCAGAGATAACAAGACAGAAATAGACTGACGACAGACGGAGAGACAGACTGACGACAGACAGACAGGCAGTGTGTTTGAACAGGATGAAATTAATTGGTGTAACTGTCAATGACTGTGAGAGTGAGACTGACAGATTGTTGCCATGGTAACAGCTGTAACACTGTCCAGTCTCTCCACCTGAAAGAAACATTCATTTAATTTTGTCCATTTTGTCGAAAGCTTCATTTGGATAAAAGTGATCCAGTCGGTTCCTGCAGGTCTGAGTACAGAGACAGGCAGTATTTCAATTCAACACATTTCAGATATAAAGTATAAGTACTTTTGCATATTTGTCATTTATATTTTGCTGAACAGAAGATGTAATTTGAATTTATTTAATTCAAATAATTAAAATATATGAAAAAGACTTTCACTGCAAAGTATTTTATCAGTTAATTCTTCTTTCACATTTTCTTTCGTCTTTATGTTTTTTGACCTTTTTCTGTCTTTTTAAGTCACTAGTTTTTTTTAACATCTTGTTTTTCTTTTCAGTTTTGATCCTTTTTTACATTTTGTTAGATATTATTGTCTTTCACGTCTTTCCAGTTTCTTTGTTTTTTTTCTTATTAAGTTGTTTTTCGTCTCGTCCCGTCTGTCCTGTGTGATCGACCACTGTCTTTTCTGTGTCTTATGTTTCGTCCATTCAGGTTGAAATCAGTCTTGATGTTTGAAGGCGGCGCACGATGATGCAAAATAACAAATAATTCACTTCAGAGTCATTAAAACTGAAGTAACAAGCCTGTTTGGAAACTTTTCAGAAAAATAAATACTCAAGTAAAGAAAAAAATACCTGAAAACATAAGAACAGTAACTGAGTATTTGTACACAGTACAATAATTACAGGAGACTTTATAATATTTGTCTTTTTTTTTGATGCACTTGATGAGAAGCTGTTTGTGCTTTTGGACTGACTCAGAGCTTCAGACTGTCTCTGTCTCTGTCTCTGTCTCTGGAAGCGTCTTATCTTCTGTCTCTTATCGTGTTTCTATTCCAGCTCTCTTCCATATTTGGTCTCCGCTCTGTCCTCTCTCTCTCTCTTCTCTGTCATTCCCTCCTACCTCGCTCGCCCCATCTCAGACCGCTATAAAACCTCAACACGTCCATCTTTGTGCATCCGTCCTCTGTCTCTGTCTGTTCTGTCTGTCCTGTCTGCATCATGGCTCCAAAGAAAGTGGAACCAAAGAAGACAGAGGTGAAGAAGGTGGAGGCGAAGAAGGAGGAGCCTCCTCCTCCTCCCAAACCTGCGGAGCCGGAGGTGAAACCTCCGGAGGTGGACCTGAAGAGCATCGTGGTGGAGTTCACCCCGGACCAGATCGAAGAGTTCAGGGACGCCTTCACGCTGTTCGACGAGACGCCGGCAGGAGAGATGAAGATCACCTTCGCTCAGTGCGGAGACGTCCTGCGGGCACTGGGACACAACCCCACCAACGACGAGGTCCTGAAGCTGCTGGGGAGGCCGAAGGCAGAGGAGCTGCACGTCAAGCTGCTGGACTTTGACGCCTTCCTGCCCATGCTGCAGCACGTGGCGCGCTCCAAGGAGCAGGGCAACTTCGAGGACTTCGTCGAGGGGCTGAGAGTCTTTGACAAGGAGGGAAACGGCACGGTGATGGGCGCCGAGCTGCGCCACGTCCTGTCCACGCTCGGAGAGAAGATGACAGAGGACGAGGTCGACCGGCTCATGGTGGGACAGGAGGATGCCAACGGACACATCAACTATACTGAGTTCGTCAAACACGTCCTGGCTGGGTAGAATAACCCTGAAGACCAGGTCTGCTGCTGCTGGTGGTGATGATGATGATGATGATGATGATGATGATGATGATGATGATGATGGACTGAGGTTCTGTTTCTGTGTGTCTCCACATTGTCTATCTGTCTCTAATAAAACTTCTTCAGTCCTCTCAGTGTCTCTTTATGAAGTTTTTAATCTGCTGGTTGTAAAGTCACACAGTTAAAGGATCACTGATTAGAAATCAATCATGCGGTTTTATAAATGATCACAACACAGAGGAAGGACACAGAGGAAGGACACAGAGGAAGGACACAGAGGAAGGACACAGAGGAAGGACACAGGGACAGAGAAATATTGGACACATTTTTTTAAATGTAAAGTTACTGCAGTTTTCTGAGTTCTGACATGTTTGGTTGGTTTTAGTTGTGTTTGTTTCAGAGTCTCAGAGTCTCAACATGTCAGAGTTTATCAGTTTATCAGTTGATCAGTTGATCAGTTTATCTGTTTCACCACAGACAGAACTGTCACACACACTGACCAACACTTTTCAATATTTTCTTACCTTTTATGAACCAAACAACTAATCGATTAGTGGAAAAATTATTGCCAGATTGATTACTAGTTGAAAAATATTTCCAAACATGTAAAAGAGCTGTTTTCACATTTGTACCTATTTTTTTATTTTACACGATTGTGACAGAAATAATTAATCGTTTATCAACAATGAATCAGTTGAGTCTCTACGTCACATTATAAAGTTCCTGCAAACAAGTCAAAGCATGAAAAAGTCCAAAGAGTTCTTTACAGACAAGAGAATCACGTTGAGCAGCTCCAGCAGGTGGCGCTCTGATCCAAACCACAGAAGAAGAGTGATGATGATGATGATGATGTCAACATGTAAACAATCCAAAACAGATGGAAAATCTCGACGTCAACAAAATGTTCCACATTTTCACTTCTCAGTGTCGTCATAGTGAGCAGCCTTTTTTTTTTAAAGTGTTTCTTAATGTTCATCAAAATACACATTTTTAAACCATAATTCTTCTTCTTTGGTTTTGAAGGACGACAGAGTCGACATGTTCTGGTTGAGACACATCTGATAGAAATATTATTGAATGAATTTGTCTAAAAATAGAAAATTTCCCGGTGTTTGAGCAGCATTCCTGCCTTTTTAAACCAGGAAGTGAGACAGGGGTCCTAAAGGTCTAGCTGACCCTTTTTTATGCCTGATTAAATCATCTGGGACACAAATTTAACTTTGAAGAATCAACATTTTCATAAAAAAATATATTTTAAAGCAAAGATGATTATATGTTATCAGCACATATTGTTAGTAAGATCTTGAAACATTTTTAAATTGTTTGAAATTGTGAATTCTTGTCTGGACCAAGAGGCTGTTTTCTGACACAGACACAGTTTAGAAATGAAAAACATTAAAGCAAAACAAAACATTTGATATAAATTTAAATTACACGTATTTAAAATAAATAAATCCTTACAGAATACATTTTCAACAAAATGGAAGTAGTTTTTTGTCTCAGTTCTGAAGAATACATATTATACATTCATTAGAAGAAGAAGAAGAAGAAGAAGAAGAAGAAGAAGAAGGAGAAGGAGAAGGAGAAGAAGAAGAAGAAGAAGAAGGAGAAGAAGAAGGAGAAGAAGAAGAAGAAGAAGAAGGAGAAGAAGGAGAAGAAGAAGGAGAAGAAGAAGGAGAATGAAATGATGAACAGAATTTAAAAAGAACAGAATGTGTCTCACCTGCTGATTTCAGAGTTCCTGTTGGACAACACAAAGGCTGCTGCAAATAAAACAAAAGAAGAAGAAGCAGGACGTCCAACAGCATCATCATTTATTTTATTTCCATCAGACTTCATCACATCATCTTCATCATCTGTTTGTCCAACAGCTCACTTACACTTTAATCTTCTCGTGTTACAGTAATGACTCTTCAGTTACTGCTGCAATAAAAAAACTGAGTTTATCTTCTGACATTGTGCAGATCTGCAGCGTCACACTGATCTTTAAAATCTTTATTAATTTTATGTTCTTCATGTTCAGTCTGCAGCTAACAATGCTAACATGTTTAGCAAGTATCCTGTTCACCATGTTAGTTTAGCATGTTAGCATGCTAACATTAGCTAATGATCAGTGTAAGCTGAGGCTGATGGGAGTGTCTGTAGTTCACCAGGGGGTTTGGTCAAAAATCATCAACCGGTTGACCTGATGATGGTTCGAGATGAGACGTTAGAGGATCAATAAAGTTTTTACATGAAGGTTTGAACCACATTTATCACAGATCTGTCCATCACGCTAACGGTGACAGAATATGAGCTCAAGGAAAATCAAAGGGTTCATCGTCTGGGAAACATGAATGTTTGTTCCTGATCACCATGACGATGATGAGACACTTCAGTCTGGACCAAAGTAGAGCAGCAACATGCAGCTAACACATGAACTGTTAAACTACAGGAGTGAAGTGTGAAGAAAACTCACCTATTTTCACTTCAACTGTACTGAAACTGCAGTATTTACCTCAACACATCTGGACAACGAGGGACACGTGATGCGCGTCACCTGTATCAGACAGGCCGGTCACATGACACCAGTCTGTCTGCAGTGTGCAGGTTTGTTCAAGTGTCTAAACGGATATCAGTGTCTCTTTGCAGTGACTGTTCAGTGACGGTCACATGACGAGAAGTCAATCACATCAACACTACAGCTGATCGTCCACAGAGTCGGTAACTGGTCATAACAACCAATCAATAAAGACCGAAAAAAAAAATCTATCAAACTGTCAGCTGTAGTTTTCTTACTTTGTCCTGTTAATTTTTCCATTTTGAAAAGCACTGTATTTTATTTTGAAAATCATTGTATTTTATTTTGAAAAGCACTGTATTTTATTTTGAAAAGCACTGTATTTTATTTTGAAAATCATTGTATTTTGTTACCGTACATTAGCTGTAAAATAATATGTGCAGAAATCTGTATTGGCTGATATGATTTGGAAAATATCGTCTAATATCAACAAACATTCACTTTTGACGACAGAGTGTCGGTTCTGTAAGAGAACGTGTCTGATATGTGTGTGATAATTTAATATTCTGATTGA
>NC_139326.1:192093-204593 GCF_056507025.1 Lutjanus erythropterus
AAACACAGGGAAGATGAGGGTTTTGGGAGCCAGGGTGACATAGGTTCCGTAGGAGGAGCAGGGCAGATGTGATTGGACAATGGTGCAGTTCTGGTAGTTGCCATAGTTACTGGGTTGCGGGGCTGATGAAGAGGAGGAGATGGAGGGGGGAGGGGCCAGGGTGGAGGTGCGGCTGGTGAATTTTCTCTGTGACGATCCGGGTCGAGGGTCGTGGAACAGGTTCTGACCTCTGCTGGGGTGAGTCTGGTACAGACGACCTGCGATCAATAACAACTGATGTCAATCTGTAATCACTATATTTATCAATACTGATGATGGATTATCAATACTCAGCGTGGAGGTCGTACCGATCGTTCCATTCCTGTCATGATAAACCGGCTGCAGCAGCTGAAACACAGATGGACGACATTCTCCTGTTACAGAACATTCAGAACATTCAGAACATTATTACTTTATGTACAACATCAGATGTTCTAGGTTCTTAAACCCTTAAGACATCCAGGTCAAACTGGTTCTAATTCTAGTTCACTCACCTGTCCTCCTGCACTGACAGGTGACAGGATGATGTAATTGTCTCCGTGTGATGATGTCACACGGGTGCCCTTCAGTGTGGCGGTACTAGGTGAGAACACTCCCTGTTCTTCCTCCTCTTCGTCCTCTTCATCCTCCTCTCCCTCCTTCCTGTCCCTCCACAGAGAACCCAGAGCCCCCAGACTGGACCGGACCCCCGACCTCTGACCCCGTTTGCGGTGGCCATGTTTACTGTGGGCGGGGTGAGGCAGCAGCTTCCTGCCTGTCGTCTAGGAGACAGAGAGGAGACAGTTAGTTCTTCACATTTGTACTCGGGCTGTCAGTTCCTGTTGTGACCAGCAGGGGTCAGACTCACCGTGTTGTGCGGCGGTGGGCGGTGCAATGCTTCACATCCTGACCTGAGCTCAGGTAGACCTCGCCACACCACCATCACTATCTGAGATGGACAACTCCTGAGAGACAGACAGACAGACAGACAGACAGACAGACAGACAGACAGACAGACAGACAGAGACAGATTTTTAATGTTGGTATAAAAACATCATCATAAAATAAGTTTGATTTTCAAATATGTGGCATTAAGTCAGACTGTGAGGGGGCGGAGTTACCTGATAGCGTGGGCAAGGTCAACACACTTCCAGGTCTCTACAGGAACTCCATTGAGCTGCAGGACCGAGTCACCCTGACGGAGACCAGACTGATGGGCCGGACCTCCTACAGACAGACGTGATGATGATGTCACCAGTGATATCATAGCTGAATAACCAGATCACATGACTCCTGAAGGTGCTGACTCATTAAATGTACAATATTAAAGTAACAAAAGACACAGTTTGATGATGTCATGAAGCAGTGTGGGATCATGGGAGTTGTGGTCTTTATAGCTGATGAGAATCTGTGACTCAGAAAAGCTCATGTGTTTGGACTGAGCAGGTGTCAGGTGTTCTCAGTGACATCATCACAGTTTTCCCGTATGTGTTCTCAGGTGTCTCACCTGAGTCAACAGCCTGGACTCTGACTGGACAGTCGGAGCAGATCGTGAATCCAAAACCATCTTTTCCTCGAGCAATGTTCACCTGAAGACGACAGGTATGACACTGTGACATAAATACATATAACACATGTACCTGCAGGTTCTGCACTCTGTTGTTAAACTGGCCTTATAACATTTAATGACGTCTTTATGACAGGTCCTACATGTATCACTGTAGTGTTCATAATACACTTCTAACGGTCTCATGACAGGATTCACTTTCACAGAGACGTTTGATTAGTTTGTTCCTGTTCAGACGATTTAAGATCTTTGTGTCCCGTCACACATTAACGTCTTTGTTTGAGTCTTCAAATGGACACATTCAGTGTAGTTCAGCTCACAGCCTGAGGGGGGCGTCCCTGTCCTCTGTCCTCTGTCCTCTGTCCTCTGTCCTCTGTCCCTGTCCTCTGTCCTCTGTCCTCTGTCCTCTGTCCCTGTCCTCTGTCCTCTGTCCCTGTCCTCTGTCCTCTGTCTTCTGTCCTCCTGTTGACAGTCTGGATGTTTGTGTTGGGTCCAGACTGCAGGTCTGTCTGGCTCCGGGTTTCCATGACTGTGCACATAGAGACGAGGAGGAGGAGGAGGAGGAGGAGGAGGAGGAGGAGGAGGGGGAGGAGGAGGAGGAGGGGGAGGAGGAGGGGGAGGAGGAGGGGGAGGAGAAAGGTCAACTCCTGCTCACACTTTACTCCCAACAAAAGATGTTAAATGTCCCTGAGTTCAGACTGACAGGCTGAAATTAAAGTCCTGCAGCTCTGAGGAGACACACAGCAGGAGGACGTCTTCAAACACGACTCAGAGTCTCTGTTTGTGGTTCACATGTCCACAAAGTCCACAGAATCCAAAGACATGTCACTACAATGATGGACAGGAAACACATCATCACTGTGACATCATCAGGTGCAACCAGGGGCAGGAAACAGAACGCCACACTTTAATTTAAGAACTGATTCTAGATTTATTGCCTTGATGTTGTATTAAACCAACATGCCAAGAATAAGGACGCGTCTCCTTCAGTCATTACTGAGGGCTGAAAGACAATTCACACACTTCCTTTGATCTTTGATCATTAATCACAGTTTAGATGTCATGTGACTTATGTCAAGTCTTTAACATTCACCCGTCTCTGGTTCTCTACTCTGGTTTTGGTAGTTATTGATAATCGATTGGTTCTGTTGTTTAGTTGTGACGACATGTTGATTGTTTAGATGGTAAAAAATAAAATACAGGAAGTTTTCATTTTGATTTAATTAAATCTGGAAAGCAGGAACTTTTATTCCCTTCTGTTCTCATCACTTTCACACAAACAACAACCAAAAACAACGATGTATTATCTGATCATTTCTCTGAATGGACTCAGTGTCTTCTGCAGACTGTTGCATTGTGGGTAGTTGTGTGTGGCCTTAATGTTGCTACACTAGTGATTTTCTTCATGTCTGTTCACAGTGAGTCTATTGGCTTCAGTACAAACAAACTGATGATGTCACTGATGATCATCAGTGTTGTCATCAAACATTCCACACAACAAATTAAGTGACAATCAGGTCATCAGCATGAACGCCTGAACCAATCAGGTCATCGGCATGAACGCCTGAACCAATCAGGTCATCGGCATGAACGCCTGAACCAATCAGGTCATCAGCATGAACGCCTGAACCAATCAGGTCATCGGCATGAACACCTGAACCAATCAGGTCATCGGCATGAACGCCTGAACCAATCAGGTCATCGGCATGAACGCCTGAACCAATCAGGTCATCGGCATGAACGCCTGAACCAATCAGGTCATCAGCATGAACACCTGAACCAATCAGGTCATCGGCATGAACGCCTGAACCAATCAGGTCATCAGCATGAACGCCTGAACCAATCAGGTCATCAGCATGAACGCCTGAACCAATCAGGTCATCAGACATGACCAGAGAGTGAAGAGTTAACCTGCAGGAGTCCGTGTGTGTTTGAACAGCTCAGTGTTTGTGTAGCGATGGACAACATAGGAGACCTCCGCCTGTTCAAACACACACACACACACACACACACACACACACACACACACACACACACACACACACACACACACACACACACACACGCACGTGAAGTGCAGCTGGTTTAAACATGAGGACATTAAACATTCATTTGACCTTCTGGACCAGAGACATTCACACACACACACACACACCGAGCAGGAAACTGGGGGTTTTGCTGGGAAATGACAAACAGCCAGCAGTGACATCACACAGTACAGCCAATCAGAAGAGAGTTTAGCCACCTGCTGGTGATTGTGAGCAACTGCAACCCAACGCAGCTTCTTCAACAGGCTGAGTTGATGTTGGACAAAAGACAGTGAATAAAATTTCCCGTCAGTAGAAAGTGAATACAAACTGAATGTAAAGACATAAATAAACACGAAATTAGCATCTTTCTTGCCAGGTGATGCAAAATTTGAGTGAAACATTTGCATCTATTGCAGAACTTTTCCAGAAGGCTGTGTGGAAAGGAACGTGTCAGAGCTGAGCACAGAGCCGACAGACAGCAGCTGAGAACCAGGAAAGATCTGGGGGAGCGAGCCGAGGACAGACTGGAGCTTTGGGATTAAAAAGTGGATTCATCTCTCGCTTCTCAACCTGTCTGCAGCAGTGACCTGTGGAGAGACACGCTGGCCTCGTAGTGAGTGAATAAGTTATTTCATATTAGCAGCATACAAATAAAGTGAATGTGAAGATGTAAATAAAGATGAGATTTCAACTTGAGCAAAAAATCTGCATCTATGTCTGGGCTTTTACTGAGTGTTGAGTGTAGAGGACTGGAGAGGAGACGAGGACAGACCAGCAACCCCCTGACCCTGCTCTGATACAGACCCCTTTACTGTCAAGAGGACAACTCACAGTTTGCTTTGTCACTCCGGATTCTCAGCCTGGTGAGTGATGTCACACACACACACACACACACACACACACACACACACACACACACACACACACACACACACACACACACACACACACAGCAGGTGCCTGTATCGGTGCTCACCAGCTGTTAGCATGTTAGCATGTTGCTCATTAGCTTACAGCTGCCTGTTTGGGGTGAATAAACACACTTCAAATGTTCACGTTGTTTTTGGTGTGAACACTTTATAATGTTGTAATATTGAAGGACAGATAAGAGAAACGTTGAAACTCATCTGAAGCAGCTCATTAACGATACTGGCAGGTTGGATGAGACTATCTGTTTTTCTGCACTAAAACCTGCATTAGCATTAGCATTAGCATTAGCTCTGTGGCTGTTTGCAGAGTCTTTCTGTCAGCAAGGTAAAGTGGTGAAAATATTCTAAATATAAGATATACTTAAACTGATGTAGCTTTTTGTAGTTTTGCTGCTGATCCTGTCCACAGCAGGACAGACAGCGGCTCTCCTGCCCTGAAACAGCAGAATGAGCCGTTTATGAACAGTTATTAATGTTTAATGAGACGCTGAACTGTGCGTTAAGACCTGCACTTTTACTCTTTACAGACACATGAACAGTAACAGACTCAGACCTGTGGCAGATTCTGCTCAATGCAGACTCGACACAGTCGGTGGATTGTGTGCATGTTGGTTCAGATTCTGCAGATCCACACGTCCATCTGATCCTCAACAGGTCCACACTTCACTGATCCAGTGTCCAGTCCATGTCCTGCACAGGACCACATCTGATCCAGGTCCAAACACACAAAACCAGATCTAATCCAGGTCCAGAGTTACAGAAACAGGACTAAATCTAATCCAGATTTACAGAAGTAGATTTACTCCAACGATCCAGATGAATCCAAATCCAGGCTTCAGTAAACAAACACTGACAGAACTAGACCCAGGTCCAAACAGGGCCAGGTGAAGAAGAGTGTGAGCAACAAGAGTCCTAATGTTAGACAGTGGAAGGAGAGAGAGAGAGAGAGAGAGAGAGAGACAGAGAGACAGAGAGACAGAGAGACAGAGAGAGAGAGAGTGTGTGTGTGGGAACCAACAGTCAGAAGAATAGCAGGAAACACACACAGAGCCACAAAAACACTGGATGTATCCCACCGATAAGACACACACATCCTGCACACACACACACACACACACACACACACACACACACTCACTCACACACACACACACACACACACACACACACACACACACTCACTCACTCACTCACTCACTCACTCACACACACACACACACACACACACACACACACACACACACACACACACACACACACACCTCCCCTGTGTGAACTCTGTCATTCAGGATCTGGGTCTGTTTTCTTGTCTGGACTTTCAGCTGGTCCTACACAGACCTGAACCTGGTCCTGGTCCTGGTTCTAAGATCAGACACAGAGACTTGATATTATGGACTGGACAGTTTAATAACAATAAAATCTCAATCAATCAACAAACACGTCATCAATAATAAATAGGGCTGCACCATGGATCAACATTTGACAAGTTTCAAATGTCAGGAGGTGAAATATTTGTTAAAAAATGTTGACGATTGTGAGACGTGAATAAATATCATCACACGTTTTCAATCAAAGTAAGAATAATGATCAATAAGAGAACAGTTTGATAAAATCATTGATAGTTTCAATTAAATACATGAAATACAAACATGAAGAACACGTCCCGGGTCATAAACAGCCTGTCATAGCCCTTCATAAGGGAGTGAACTAAGACTGACACCAACAGCCAATCACTGAACAGGTGTGTGCTCGTCTCACTCACCAGGTCACACTTCTGGTTTCAGTGTTGCCATTGGTCGTTTGTTTCAAGTGGCATCACGGCGTTTACATCTACGCTTTCAAAGTAAACAAGAACAACACGCTGAAAACAGGAAGTTAGCACCTCGGAGACCAACGTGAACAAGCTAACAGCTATTAGCTTTTCTTTAGCAGTGACGTAATCATCAGTTCACCTCCAGACAAGCAAATGTTCCACCAGAACAAGTTCCCTCTCAACACTATTTTGCAGCAGCATTATCGCTGCATCCTGGGTTTAGCTCCGCCCCTGATGTTTGTGATTGGTTTAAAGAAATGTGAAAGATGTCTGTCTGCGTATTGAGAGGAATCAGCTGATGGAGGACAGACACATGATGCTCAGCCTGCTGCCATAGCAACCAGACACAACAAAATGATTTTATCACCTCAGCTGCTTGTGGAGACGCATCACCAACAGAGCTGCAACTCATGATTATTTTCATTATCAATTCATCTGCTGATCATTTTCTAAATGAATCAATTAGTTGTTTAATCCGTAAAATGGTGAAAAATGTTGATGAGTTCACATGAACAATCTAAGATTAAATCTGTGAATATGAATGATTCATGAGGACTAAAGTGTTAAACTGATGACATCACTGACAGACTCAGATATAATGATATGAGACAGAACTTTAATTATCCTGCAGGAAAATATTAAATATCAGCAGATATTCTAAATATTCACTGTAAAACTGAATGTCCAAATTAATTATTAGTAGTAAGTAGTGAAAATTTAAAATGTCTTCAGGGGTCCTGCTAACAACTAAAAATGTTGAGTGACAGGAGAATTTTAATGTATTAAATTCATAACTTTCAATTAATGAGGGAAATAAAAAGGTCTGCCAAACAAATATTTTAAGAAATAAAAATGTGAAATGTTTTGAGTCTCCTGAACATGAAATACTGGGTTTTATACTTAATAATGATAAATAAAATGTTTGAAACTGGTTCAGACTGGATCAGCACTGGGACAACTGGGACAAACACACTGAAAGACATTCCTCAGTGTGTTTGTGATATATAGTGTATAAAGTGTGTTAACAGCAGAAGCAGCTTCACTCTATAATTCATCACATGTGAATCTTTGATGAGTGTTTAAAGAAAAACAGTAAAACACACACACACACACACACACACACACACACACACACACACAGAGAGCCACACACACACACACACAGACACACACACACACACACACACACACACACACACAGAGCCACACACACACACACACACACACACACACACACACACACACACAGAGCCACACACACACACACACACACACACACACACACACACACACACACACACACAGAGCCACACACACACACACACACACACACACACACACACACACACACACACACACACACACACACAGCCACAGAGTGTGTGTGTGTGTTTCTGATCGACTCTGATTCATCAGTCTGTTAGCACGTTAGCATGTTAGCATGTTAGCACGTTAGCGGCTGAGGAAACTGAATCTACAGCAGAACTCTGTGTCTAAAGGACAAATCATATATATTTACAGTAACAAGTCATTAAATGACCATCAGGTTCTTCAGAGATCCAGAACTCGCTGCAGCTGTTCTGTCCTTTGAAAGTTCTACTCCAGATCAGAATAACCAGAAATGGTTGCTTGCTTCACATCGAGTCCTTCGCTGCCAAGGTTTTCAAAGTCCCTGAGAAACAAAAGCAACTTCCAAGCATCCCAGAAATAACAGATGAACGTAAACAAGCTATCAGCTGTTACCCTTTCTTTCTCACTCACGTTCCAAAGTGCAAATGTTCCACCAAAACAATATTTTGCAGCAGCAAAAGTCCAGAATCGATCACAAGTCAAGTCCAACAAGTTCCAGCTCCAGACAGGAAAGGACCGATAAATGAAGTCATAGAGATCAGAACCTCATATGAACTGTTCCAGAACAGGTCCTGGATTACTTCAGACTGAAAATGAGCTTTATGAGGTTGAACTTGATCTGGACTCTGGACTGACCTGTGAATTTAACTTGTTTATCTTGACTTGGGACTTGGGTCTTAATCTAACACTCAGAATCTCTGAAGGTGCTTCTGGTTCTGAGAAACAGAAGTCTGAACACGCTGAAGTAGAATGATGACCCCTAACTGTGACCTGAGACCACAGCAGTGATATAAAGCGTGAAATACTGAACCTTGTGTCGGACCTTCAGTGTCATTCAGAAAGGCGGAGCGAGGAGAGTCAGCAACAATAAACTGACTTCTATCTATTAAAGCACTGGTTCGTTCTGATCGAGACCAGCTGAGGCTCGTCCGTCTATCAAAACTGAATGATCAACTGTATCAAAGGCTCTGGACGAGTCAATAAACAAGGCAGCGCAGTGCTGTCCATCGTCAAGAACACATATGACATCACTGAGAACACGAGATGTAGCCGACATGGTGCTATGAGCAGATCTGAAGTCAGACTGAAAAGTCAATGTCTCTTTAAGAATGAATCAAACTGATGGCTGAATAAAGATTCCAGGGTCTTCGCCAAACAGGAACGTTTGGAAATTGGACGGTAATGTGCTCCACAAGTCTGTCTGTGACAATTATTTCCATTATCGATTGATTGATCTGTCAGTCATTTTCTCCACTAATCAATTAGTTGTTTGGTCCATAATATGTTAATGAAAATAAATAAAATATTGATCAGTGTTTCCATGTGAACGAGCTAAAAAACTAACTCTAACCCTAAAAAACTAAAAACTCAAGTTTATTGATTTGCTCATCAAAGTGAAATCTGACCTTCATCAGAGTTTGTGTCATGTGACTTACCATCAGTTGCTGGATGCTTCTGCTGTTTCGGGTCACCTGGCGCTGGTTGGTGTTGGTGTACAGTGTGGACACGTAGCTGCTGTAGTTGGCGTTGGCAGCGTTGAGGTTCTGGGGGCAGCTAGAGGTCAGGCTGTGGTCGGTCCGGTCTCTGAGTCCAGCGGCGGCGCTGCTGCTGTTGGACAGGGTGGAGACGGTGGCGGTGGCAGAGGTGGTGGTGGTAACACGGTTCAGGTCAGTGTCTGATGTGGATTCTGGAGTCCTCCTGAGGTCTGCTGCGAGGAGATAACCACCATCATCATCATCACCTGCAGCATCGTCCCACGACCACGCCGTGTTCTTCCAAAACATACCGACTTGTAGAGACGGTGAACCCAAGAACCTTCAGTTCATCCAGCGCTTGGAAAAAAGGGTTTGATCACCAACTGTCACGTCAATTTTAACAACCAATGAGGGGAAACTACACTTTACCCACCCAGTAGTTGTCCCTACAGCCCTGTCCTGTCCCGACCGTCCTGTCCTGACTGTCCTGTCCCGACTGTCCCGACTGTCCTGTCCTGTCCTGACCGTCCTGTCCTGACTGTCCTGACTGTCCTGTCCTGACCCGACTGTCCTGACTGTCCTGACTGTCCTGTCCTGACCGTCCTGTCCCGACTGTCCTGACCCGACTGTCCCGACTGTCCCGACTGTCCTGACCCGACTGTCCCTACAGCCCTGTCCTGTCCTGACCGTCCTGTCCTGTCCTGACTGTCTTGTCCTGACTGTCCTGTCCTGACTGTCCTGTCCTGTCCTGTCCTGACCGTCCTGTCCCGACTGTCCTGTCCTGTCCTGACCGTCCTGTCCTGACTGTCCTGTCCTGTCCTGTCCTGACCGTCCTGTCCTGTCCTGACTGTCTTGTCCTGACTGTCCTGTCCTGACTGTCCTGTCCTGACTGTCCCGACTGTCCTGTCCCGACTGACCCGACTGTCCCGACTGTCCTGTCCTGACTGTCCTCACACCAGACCAGATCGGACTGGGCCAGATTAAATTCTGGATCAGAGTTGCCCCTGCAGCCGGTTAAACTGATTTCCCTGAAGAGGTTCCATCAACACCAGAATCAGACGTCAACATCTTGATTTCACTGACAGTAAACAGGAAGTATAAACAAACAAACAGCTGGTATTAATCAGGGCTGTCACAACTTCAATATTAAATTGAAAATCAATCAGTTTTAATCCCAACTACTTATAATGTCTGAAGATGAAATCAACACAGCTTAGTTTAGTGGCTGTTATGTCACACTTTAAGTCTTTTCTTCTTTTTAAGGAAGAATTTGAAAACTGAAGTCTGTCAGGACAAAAGAAACGCTGATCTGTTGATCTTTACAAATCAAGACTTGACAATGCTAGTAAGCAAGTTGCCATTCAAAGATGAAATGTCATGTTCTGGCTGAGGTACTTTAATAAAAAACAAAACTGTGCAGGACTTTTTGGACTCTGAACGTAGACGACTCCTGCAGGTCCTGAAAACCAACAAGCTGCTGATCTTAAACCAGAATCAAACGTCCATCTTGTTTGACATTCCAACGCTGCACGATTAATTCTGCCGGAGTCTCAATAAACCAGCTCCTCTTCAGTTTTCTGTCTAAAACACTTGAATTTAAAGAAAGTTGAACAGAAAACATGAGAAAAAGAAACACGACTTCAGTGAGTCAAATTTAAAAATGAAAATTCTCCTCCAGTCCTTAAATCAGAAACACTGAGGATGTTTTGCCTGCTGATTGGACGAATTCAAAATGTAAAACACGAGTGCAGACAGAACTACTGACGAGTACTGACAAGTACTGACGAGTACCAACGATTACTCCATCCACTGATGTTACTGCTGATACTACAGTCCAGCTGCTGCTTCGGCTGCAGACAGACGCCCAAAGACAAGAAGAAGAAGAAGAAGACATGCGTCTTTTCTTCTATCCTCTCTCTCTCTCTCTCTCTCTCTCGGGGCGATCGAGTGTCAGATCTCAGTGTGATGTCACAGAGAGAGAGAGGTGGAGGGGCAGAGGTATTGTGAGGGTCACATGGTTACCAGGCAGCTTCTCATCACCATGGTAATGGTGTGGCCCCCCAGGGAGAGAGAGACAGAGAGAGAGAGAGAGAGAGAGCAGGAGTCAGGTTTAATCTATATCTACTACTGCTCGCACGCCCCACTCTACCCCACATCACTATATATAGAAGAAACATATAGATTTACATATGGGACAGAGTGTGTGTGTGTGTGTGTGTGTGTGTGTGTGTGTGTGTCTGTGTGTGTGTGTGTGTGTGTGTGTGTGTGTGTGTGTGTGTGTGTGTGTGTGTGTGTCTGTGTGTGTGTGTGTGTGTGTGTGTCTGTGTGTGTGTGTGTGTGTGTGTGTGTGTGTGTGTGTGTGTTTGTGCGTGTGTGTGTCTGTGTGTGTGTGTGTGTGTGTGTGTGTGTGTGTGTGTGTGTGTGTGTGTGTGTGTGTTTGTGCGTGTGTGTGTGTGTGTGTGTGTGTGTGTGTGTGTGTGTCTGTGCGTGTCTGTGTGTGTGTGTGTGTGTGTGTGTCTGTGTGTGTGTGTGTGTGTGTGTGTGTGTGTGTGTGTGTGTCTGTGTGTGTGTGTGTGTGTGTGTGTGTGTGTGTGTGTGTGTGTGTGTGTGCACCTTGAGGCTCCATGTTAAATATGTAAATAACAGACAGCAGCTGGTCAGTTCTGCAGTCTGTGGATCTTCATCTTCAGACTGTCAGCAGGTCAGTTTCACGCCAAGTTAAGGGACTATTAAAGTCCAAACTGAGAACGTTCTCAGGTCCAAACTGAGAACGTCCTCAGGTCCAAACTGAGAACGTTCTCAGGTCCAAACTGAGAACGTTCTCAGGTCAAATTCAAGTAAAATTCATTGCAGCATCAGTTTTAACTCACCAGGGTGTGTTGGTAAATTCTCAAGGCTCCTCATTGGCTTGTTTTGCTGTGATGTCACTCTCAGGTGTTTGCTTTGCCCAAACTCCTCCCCCAGCAGGTAGAACCAACCAGTGACAAGCTGCAGACACAGAGGGGGCGGAGCCAACAGCTCAGTAAAGCTCCTGTGCAGACTGTGTGTGACTGCGCTCTGATCAGTCATCAGATGTTGATCAAAATAATTCACACACATTCAACCAATCCGTGTGAATTCTTCCCAACCGTCCCACCAATCACAGCAGTCCCCCACACAAACGTCACAGGTACTGAAAATGTTCTTGTTGACATGTATCGACTCTCTGTGCACTTTGATTTTATTATTTGAGTCTGTGGTGACGTTCTTCATCTATAAGCAGATTTTCTGTGATTGTGAGTCTCTGTGATATAAGTTTAGTTAGAACACGCAGAACAT
>NC_139326.1:209593-237093 GCF_056507025.1 Lutjanus erythropterus
TGAGCAGCTCATATGTTGTTAGTTCAGAAATGTAATCAGCTTCTCAGATTTGTAAGTTTTCACATGTTGCTCTGCTGCAGAACAACAAATAAACTGTGGTAAAACTACTGTCGGGGAAAAGAAGGACATCCTTCCAGCCAATCACGATGAAGGATTTCCTGTCTTTTGAATGGTTCAAACTGACCTTAGAGGATGAGATGAGTGAACCAATCCCAAAGCTCATACAGCCAATCAGCTGACTGCACCTGAGGAGACGGACAGAGGGGAACGATAACATAAGATTAAAGATGGCAGACAGGTGTGTGCCAGACAGGTGAAGCCCCGCCCCCTCCTGGTCCTCATGTGACACACAAAAACATAATTATTCTTTTTTGCCTTTTAAATTTCAGTGTAAACATCTGTTTCCTCTTTCAATAAAGATCAGGTGTGATACCAGGTGTGACAGGAACACAGGGGGCGGGGTTAAAGCGCTGATGTCATCACTCACCTGCTGAACACTGAAATCAACAACCTGCTGCGGATGAGGTCTTCACTGACACACCTGAAACACACACAGGGTTCATATTAGAAACAGGCCTTTATTTCTCAGCCTGATCAATATGTTTGTTTATATTTGACCATAAAATCCTGTTTTCTTATTGGCTGTTTGTCTTGTTACTTCATCATGAGAGGCTGCAGGTTATAAACTGTCATTAGACCCAGAGTGACTATAACACAGGAGGTTACAGTTATAACTGATCACTAATAATAAAGTAAGAAAGTATTGAGAGATTGTTAATGATTTGTTTGAGGCTGAAGCCAAATATGGCCTAACATCTAAACATTATCTGGTTTTCTTCAGGTTAGACATTTCATTAACCATCTTAATTTTAATTTAATTAACCAGGCAGTTGTTTGTTTTCCTTCTCTTGATTTTACTTCTATTTCAAATGGTATCTGATTTGCTCATACTTGTCTTTGTGTCATGTGTTTTGTTTTGTTCTGTTTTAAAAATCAATAAAATATTGTGTAAAAAAAAAAGAAATGTATAACATTAATAAAATTATATATATTTTTAACAGCTATAAAAAAAAAAAATAATAAAGTATTAATATAAACCAATCAATACCAATACAGTGTGCTGATAACAGAGAACATGTCTGAAGTCTTCACATACAGATCTATATGTACAGGTGTATATGTACAGGTGTATATGTACAGATGTATATGTACAGGTGTATATGTACAGGTGTATATGTACAGATGTATATGTACAGGTGTATATGTACAGGTGTATATGTACAGATCTATATGTACAGGTGTATATGTACAGGTGTATATGTACAGATGTATATGTACAGATGTATATGTACAGATCTATACGTACAGATGTATATGTACAGATGTACAGATGTACAGATGTATATGTACAGATGTATATGTACAGATGTACAGATGTACAGATGTATATGTACAGATGTATATGTACAGATGTATATGTACAGATCTATACGTACAGATGTATACGTACAGGTGTATACGTACAGATGTATATGTACAGATGTATATGTACAGGTGTATACGTACAGGTGTATATGTACAGGTGTATATGTACAGATGTATATGTACAGGTGTATATGTACAGGTGTATATGTACAGATGTATATGTACAGGTGTATATGTACAGGTGTATATGTACAGATGTATATGTACAGGTGTATATGTACAGGTGTATATGTACAGATCTATATGTACAGGTGTATATGTACAGATGTATATGTACAGATGTATATGTACAGATCTATACGTACAGATGTATATGTACAGATGTACAGATGTACAGATGTATATGTACAGATGTATATGTACAGATGTACAGATGTACAGATGTATATGTACAGATGTATATGTACAGATGTATATGTACAGATCTATACGTACAGATGTATACGTACAGATGTATATGTACAGATGTATATGTACAGATGTATATGTACAGGTGTATATGTACAGATGTATATGTACAGATGTATATGTACAGGTGTATATGTACAGATGTATACGTACAGATGTATATGTACAGATGTACAGATGTATATGTACAGATGTATATGTACAGATGTATACGTACAGATGTACAGATGTATATGTACAGATGTATATGTACAGATGTATATGTATATGTACAGGTGTATATGTACAGATGTATATGTACAGATGTATATGTACAGATGTATATGTATATGTACAGGTGTATATGTACAGATGTATATGTACAGATGTATATGTACAGGTGTATATGTACAGATGTATATGTACAGATGTATACGTACAGATGTACAGGTGTATATGTACAGATGTATATGTACAGATGTATATGTACAGATGTATATGTACAGGTGTATATGTACAGATGTATATGTACAGATGTATATGTACAGGTGTATATGTACAGATGTATATGTACAGATGTATATGTACAGATGTATATGTACAGATGTATACGTACAGATGTACAGGTGTATATGTACAGATGTATATGTACAGATGTATATGTACAGATGTATACGTACAGATGTACAGGTGTATATGTACAGATGTATATGTACAGATGTATATGTACAGATGTATATGTACAGATGTATATGTATATGTACAGGTGTATATGTACAGATGTATATGTACAGATGTATATGTACAGGTGTATATGTACAGATGTATACGTACAGATGTATACGTACAGATGTATATGTACAGATGTATATGTACAGATGTACAGATGTACAGATGTATATGTACAGATGTATATGTACAGATGTATATGTACAGATGTACAGATGTACAGATGTATATGTACAGATGTACAGATCTATATGTACAGATGTATATGTATATGTACAGGTGTATATGTACAGATGTATATGTACAGGTGTATATGTACAGATGTATATGTACAGATGTATATGTACAGATGTACAGATGTATATATACAGATGTATATGTACAGATGTACAGATGTATATGTACAGGTGTACAGATGTATATGTACAGATGTATATGTACAGGTGTACAGATGTATATGTACAGGTGTATATGTACAGGTGTACAGATGTATATGTACAGGTGTATATGTACAGATGTATATGTACAGGTGTATATGTACAGGTGTATATGTACAGATGTATATGTACAGGTGTATATGTACAGATGTATATGTACAGGTGTATATGTATATGTACAGGTGTATATGTACAGATGTATATGTACAGGTGTATATGTACAGATGTACAGATGTATATGTACAGGTGTATATGTACAGGTGTATATGTACAGGTGTATATGTACGGATGTACAGATGTATATGTACAGGTGTATATGTACAGGTGTATATGTACAGATGTATACAGTGTGTCAGCAGATGATAAAAACTTGGAGCTGCTGCCATCTTGTGGTACTTTAACGTTACTACACTCACAGTACGAAGCTGTGGTTGTATTCTGGGTTCTTGTTGTTCAGGACAGTTGGAGTTTTCATTGTGAAACTGTGCTCAAGGTCAGAGGTCACCACCACCTCCACCTGCGTGCACACACACACACACACACACACACACACACACACACACACACACACGCACACACACACACACACACACACACACACACACACATATATTGATAGATGTGATATTTTCTTTGTAATATTTTTATGGACCAAACAACTGATTATAGGGGAAATTATTGCCACATTGGTCACCAGTTGAAAAAATCAGTCCAAACAGGTGAAAACAGGTGAAAACAGGTGACACAGGTGTTTTCCACACCTTTTTCTCACGTTTGGACCCATTTTTCAATTGATAGTTTCCACTAATTGTATCACAGTTTCAGTCAAAATAATCACAATAAGACTTTTAGAAATCAGACACCAATGAGAGTAAAAACAACGTGATGTCATCATACTTTACCTTCACGTAGGAGTCACATGACCTCTGTGATTTTCCCATCAGCCCACGGGCCTCATGAACTGCAGAGAAAGAAAAGAGACTCTCTGAACTGAGAGACAAATAAGGTTTGATTCCTCAAAGAACCTTTAGAACACACAAAGTACTCTGACAGATTTGATTGATTATCAGTTTTTTAACACCTCAGGGCTCCGACAAAAAATGTAATATTTAAATTTAACATTCTTGTTGTTCATAATTAAATATTGTGAGGTTTGACCCGCCCACAGTGATTAGTAGGAATTCTGGTATGTGATTGGCTCATTTCCACCCTGCTGACTCTGTAACATCTCATTATGTGTGAAAGCTGCCTTCTAATTGGCTGTTGCATCACTTACTGTGGATGATGAGGCGTCCCACCTCCGGAGTGATTGACAGCTGCAGCTGACCTGTAGAGAGATGGAGTGTTTTTACTTTGATTAATTCTGATCAATACCGGATCAGTCTTTCTAATGTAGATAAATTAATTATTGATCGACTGATTGATCGTACCTGTCCCTCTCAGGACAGATGGGTGGATCTTAGTCCTCCTCCTGCTCTCAGTTCTCCTCCCCTCAGATTCGGTCCGGTCTCCTCTGCAGGACTCTGGATCCTGGACTCTGTCACTGCTACTGATCTCTGAGGACCTGGTCATGACCTGAGACCTGGACCTGGACCTGGACCTGTACTGGATCAGAGTAGAGACATAGGACCAGAGTTCAGAGATACTCTGACAGTCTGAACATCATCATCATCATCATCATCATCAGTCACTGTAAAATATTAAAACCAGAGTAACTCTCTCACCAAAGGAGCTTTTGTCACAGATATTATTAATTAGTGAACATGAACATGTTTCTAAGATCAGAAAATAACTTGTGTATTTTAACCAGTTTAAGTAAAATGTAAAAAATGTTACAAGTGGCCCCGGCCTCCCCTATTTTCATAGCATTCAGATTTAAGACCATGAGGGAAAATCTGTTTAATTTTATTTCTTAAATAAGAATCAAATCATGTTTTTGGACACAAGGACAGACAGTCATTGTCTCTAACTGACCTCTCGGCTGGACTCTGCAGTCTTGGACTCTGTGATCCGGGACGGTCTCCTTTGGTCCAGCTGTGTCTCAGTCTGGTCAGTGAGGATCAGATTCTGCATCAGTTCTGAGGTCTGGATCCTGGTCTTCCTGATCAGGGCCACTCTGACATCAGTTCTGCGGGACTGGACCTCAGACCTGAACCCAGATGCAGTCCTGACTGTAGTCCTGGTCCTGGTCCTGGTTCCAGACTGTGAAAACCTGCAGAAAGACAATAAATCATCTTATTACTAACCAATGTTATCAATAATCAGTCTGATCAGCTCTGGATTCATTCATGGAGATTACTGATGTTCTGCTGATGTTCTCTGTGTTCTCACTGTTGTCTGTATTGTCTCTTCATGGTTCTCATGTTCTTGTGCTGATGTTCTCCTGGTTCTCTGTTCTCACAGCCTCCTGCTATCCTCCTCCTCCTCTTCCTCTCCATCTCCTCCTCCTCCTCTCTGGAGCTCCTCTTATCCTGGGCCTCCTGGTGCAGATGGAGGACAGCTCCACCACAGGGCCTATCAGAGGACAGCAGCAGTGACAGATGTGATCAGCAGGGGGAGACAGAGAACAAAGTTAGAGAACACAGAGAACAATAGGAACTGTAGAACAGTGATAAACCTTGTGTTCTTTTCAGAACCTGAGACAAAATCAAAACATAAAAATACAAAAAATAACCAAACATTGAGCGTTTCTTTGAAAAATACACATATGATGTTTGTTTGTTCTGTAAAACTTTATTTGTTTTAGTATCAAACTCCTGTTTTTTCTCTGATCACATTCACTTTTTATTTCACTTCCAAACCTGTAGAAGAAAAAAAACAGCAGAAACAGGAAGTGAAGCTGGAGCTCGTCAAACTGATTGAAGCTAATGAGGAGGATTAACGGATTAACACACACACACACACACACACACACACACACACACACACACACACACACACACACACTCACACACACACACACACACAGACACACACACACACACACAGACACACAGACATACACACACACACACACGCAGACACGCACATACACACACACACACACAGACACACACACACACACAGACACACACACACAGACACAGACACACACACACACACACACACACACACACACACACACACACACACACACACACAGACACACACACAGACACACACACACACACACACACACACACGCACAGACACACACACACACACACACACACACACACACACACAGAGACACACACACACACACACACACACACACGCAGACCCTCAGTCTTCATCACGTTCCTTCAGGTCAAACACAGTTTGGATGAAACATGTTGACGAGTCGGTTCAGTTTGTTCTGCGGCTTCGTTCACAAATTTTCCACCAATAATCAGAAAATGTCAATATTCTGAATTTGATCAATGTAAACAGCAGATTCCAGTTTGTGAGTGATTCAGACGTGACTCACTGCTGTTATTCTGGTTTTAGGATTATTGTTTGAACATCTAAGCAGCTCATTCAGAATTATTCATCAATCAATCAATCAATCAATCAATCATCATCATCATCATCAGCCTCAGTTTGGTTTTGTGACACATGAAGTTTTCTTCTCTGTGCTGGAAACAAACCAACCAGCCTGCAGTCTGCAGGATCTGTGGCTCGACAAACACATCAACCTCTAAACATTTCATATCAACATATTTGTTGATTTACACAAATATTTCAGTGCTGAGACGTTTAATAAGGTGGTTACATTGATGAAAGAGGCTGAGTTGGTCATAATCACAGTCTGCATGTAAATATATCAAAGGAACATTCAGTTTCATCAGATGGATAAAAAACAGAATACTGTGTTCATGTAAACAAAGACACTGAGAGTTAAAACTGATCCTGAATCTGATCTGTACGTCTGCCAGGACAGAAACTCAACACAAACTAAAACAGTTTCATTCACAAAAAAACAGTTTGAGTTTTATAACTGCAGGATGTTTGATTCATCCTGCAGGAGAAATAAACTGAAGATTCATTAACCTTCTGTCTCTTTTTAAAAACAAAATCATCATTCATGACTGAATGTCTGCATCTGAAGGCTTCGTCATCTCTGATTCACACTGAATCTCTTTAATAAACTTCCAAAAACTAAAGTTCAATTCTATATATATATTTTACTTTAACTCTGCAATTCTGAAAATTGATCACCAACTATTTTGAAACTTAATCAGTTTGAGTCACTTTTTTTAAGACCAGAAGTCAAAATTCTGTGATTCCAGCTCAGGTTTCTTGGACTGAAACACTGATCAACATTTTTAACCATTTTATGGACCAAACAAGTACAACATCTTTATTTTAAACTTCTTTGGTCATTTATGTAGATTCATATTAAATATAGGAATAAATATTACACTTTAAACATGTTAAATTAATGGACTCCATGTTTTTAAGTTTCTCAAACAAACTTTAAATAAATCAGAGTTCGGTCTCACCTTTTCCTGCTGCACTGAGACGCCTCCATCAAGATCCTCACTGACTCATTAACTACCTGATAAACTGGTTAACTACCAGTCTGACTGACTGATTAACTAACAGTCAAACAGTCTGACTACCCGCTCAGTGTTTCACTCTTTTCTCCTTCTGTTCGTGTTTCTTCTCATTTTCCCTCTGAAGGAAAAAAATTCAAACCTGAGGCAGATTTCCACCTTGTCAAGTTCGAAGTAACAAACAGGGCTGTTTCCTGTCTGCACTTTCAACATAAAGGCTTCTTTTTTATTCAATAAACTAATCAATTTATCACATTGGCAAAAACAAGAAGGTCCCGTCTGTTTAGTGGAAACTTTTGGTTTGATGGACAGATCAAACATGAGCTGATCAAAAGCTCAAGAACAGCTGCTTAAAGAACCCGGAGGTGTTTTTAACAGCTGATGATTTTAAAGTTAAGAATCAAGTTTGAGTTGATCAGATGGAAACAGAAATAACAGCAGATCACAGGTCAGTGACTCATCAAACATTCAGGTACAAAACTGATCAAAGTTGTTGTTAAAGAAGAGGAAATAATAATCAACTCCTCAACAGGCTTTTACTGTGAAAAGCCCTGCTCTGCTTCCTGTGTGGTTCATGTCACAGAGGGACGACATGTGTTAGTCATTAACTGAGGGGAGGGGACACACGGTCTGTTTCCATGGCAACACATCAAACTCTAGTCAGAAGACAGAGTTCAGGATTCACACACACGTTCTGCACATGATCATTTTTGATTATTGATCATTGATCATTAATCTGATCACCACTAATCAGTGTTTTTTTTCTGTTGCAGCATATTTTATATTTAAAATGATATTGAGGGGCGTCACGGTGGAGCAGTGGTCAGCGACGCCGCCTCACAGCAAGAACGTCCTGAGTTCGATCCTCCAGCTGGATCAGGGCCTTTCTGTGTGGAGTTTGCATGTTCTCCCCGTGTCTGTGTGGGTTCTCTCTGGGTTCTCCGGCTTCCTCCCACAGTCCAAAGACATGCATGCAGGTTAATTGGTGACTCTAAATTGTCTGTAGGTGTGAATGTGAGTGTCAGTGGTCGTCTGTCTCTGTGTGTCAGTCCTGTGATGAACTGGCGTCTTGTCCAGGGTGAACCCCGCCTCTCACCCAGTGTCAGCTGGGATAGACTCCGCCCCCCGCGACCCTTACAGAATAAGCTTTTACAGAAAATGAAAGAATGAAATGTAATTTATTAGAATATAAATATTAGTGGCTTTAAATGCTCAGAAAGCATTTGATCTGAAGTTACCTGGAACATCACAAGAACAGGTACAGGTGCAGAACAGTTTGTGTGTATTTGTCTGGTTGGTGGGAATTATGAGTGTGAAACATCAGAAGTCCTGATTAACAACTTATTAATGTTAACATCAAATTCAGTTTGCATTAAAAATAAACTGTACAGCATGAGAACATGAAAAACCACCAACCTCATACAGTCCACCTCAAAAAACACAAACTGTCCCTTTAAGCCTCTCTCTCTCTCTCTCTCTCTCTCTCTCTCTCTCTCTCTCTCTCTCTCTCTCTCTCTCTGTGCCAGTGTTGGTGTCTCTCGCCCCACTGTACAGCAGATGGTCTCTCTCTCTCTCTCTCTCCCTGACAATCTGTTTCCACGACGATGTGATCATTCACTGCGTCTTCAAACGGGAAAATTATAAAGTTTGATTTTTTTTTCTCTCACCATCTGGAGGCTGAAGACAGACAGGTAACTTTACTGATTATTGATATCGATCAGTGATTGTTAGTGAATGATACGAACTCACTGAACGGTAATAATGGAACTTAATGATGCGTAAATATGAGAGAAATGTTGGCGTCATGTTTGAATCTTTGAGGATTTTTCCTCCTATTCGATTTCAGGTTGAGGTTTAGTTCTTCAAACAGCTGGTTGATATAATCTCACTTTGATCATCTGACGTGTGACTGAAAGCTCCAGAACAGAACTGACACTAAATGGACCTGCTGGTTCTGCAATGACAAATAAAAAGCTTTAACAGCAGTCCTCTGAGCTCAAACTTAAACTTGTGAATGTGAACGTTTAAATGATCTCAACTAGAAAAATCTATTTTAGAACATGTAAGAACATGTGATGTGGTTCCCACTGAGCTGCAGAGATCAAACCATCCTCATGTTTGAACTGTGAATCTGCTCGTCAGGTCAAAGGTTAAAGAACCAACTTTAAGGGTCAGAAACAAAACGGTAATATTTAATGTGACACAGAGAAACAGACGGAACGTGTCAAGTTCTTATCAGCCCGTTTGTTCTGTGACACTGAGAACGATCATCAGTCAGACTAAAGTGACTCTGACAGAGACAGACGCTCAGAACGCTGAGAACCTCCTGAACAGCTGCTCACAGACAGATCTGTATCAGCAGGTCTGTAGCAACGCGGCTTCCACGTCAGTATCTTACAGCTCTGAACTTTTTATTCATCACGATTTCTGTCCGAGATAACAGGAGGAGGAGGAACCTCAGGAACCTGCAGGGTCCACAGGGAGGTTCTGGTTCAGTCAAGTTTAAGGGGCTCTGGGAGGTGCAGAAGAACTCCCATCAGGAGGTTCTAGAAGTCTGCACAGAGATTCAAGGGGGCACTACGTAAGACTGAGGAACCAGAGGACGTTCTCAAGGTCCTGTGTCATCGACAGGGTTTTCAGTGGGTTAGTTGAGGTTCTGAAGAAGATTCTTAACATTCTAGAAGTCTTTGAAAAGGAACTCGGTTTCTGAAAATCCTCGTTGAGATTACAGGTGTGATGATGTTCTACTTTTATGAGTCATTTAGGAGGTTCTAAAGGACTGCAAGAAGATTCTAGAGATATATAGGAAGAGGTTGTAAAGATTATCTAAGTTCTAGATGTCTATACAAATGTTCTAGAGACATAAATGATGGTTAACTGAAAGGTCTTTGAGGGGTTTATAAATCATAAATTACAAAAGTAAGTTCTAAATTATTCAAGAGGTTCTAGATGTAAAGACATTTTGCAGGTCATTGGTGACGTTCTAGAGATCTATTGGACTCTCTTTAAGGTCAGATATAAGGTTCCTGAGGTTCTTTAGATGAATCTAGAGATGTTTAAGAGGGTTCTTAAAGAGGTTTTAAGATCACACATAAGATTCTAGATGTCTACAAAACACTCCAGAGGTCACTGATGACATTCCTAAAAGTCTGCAAGAACGTTCACAAAGGAAGTTCTATAGTTCTACAGGACTATGGTTCTAGTGGTCCGTAAAGTGTTTTTATGGAGAGTCTAATGGTGCTTTAGTAATTAATAGCTCTTTGAGGACATTTGGCTGTCCAGAAACATGTGACAGTGCACAAAGATACAACCTTTAACAGCTACAGTTCCCATGAGCCTTTGCAGCAGTGGACTGCGTTTGTGTTTCAGGATGATGCTGAACGACAGGTGGACCATCATGAACAACAGCAGCTCTGAGCTCGACAGCAAACGACCAAACAAAAACAAGGTATGCTAGGCTAAATGTTAGCATGTTAGCTTGTTACAATGCCCAGTCCCCTATCATCCCCACTACTGTCCCACTACTGTCCCACCATGGTTCCACCCTCACCTTACTATTGTCCCACCATGGTTCCACCCTCACCTTACTATTGTCCCACCATGGTTCCACCCTCACCTTACTACTGTCCCACCATGGTTCCACCCTCACCTTACTATTGTCCCACCATGGTTCCACCCTCACCTTACTACTGTCCCACCATGGTTCCACCCTCACCTTACTACTGTCCCACCATGGTTCCACCCTCACCTTACTACTGTCCCACCATGGTTCCACCCTCACCTTACTATTGTCCCACCATGGTTCCACCCTCACCTTACTACTGTCCCACCATGGTTCCACCCTCACCTTACTACTGTCCCACCATGGTTCCACCCTCACCTTACTACTGTCCCACCATGGTTCCACCCTCACCTTACTATTGTCCCACCATGGTTCCACCTTCACCTTACTACTGTTCCACCATGGTTCCACCCTCACCTTACTACTGTCCCACCACCTTCCAACCTGCCAGTTCGGGTTCCCAGGTTCCTCGTCTGAAGTTATGTGACCTGTCAGAGGGGAGAGGGTGGTGACCATCCCCCCCTGAAGCTGATGATCATTTCCTCAGTTTTCTGGGCCTTTTTTTTTTTGGGCCCTCAAAAGTCCACGTAGCGAACTTCGTCTCAGTACGAGGACTCATCACAGTACGAGATCAGAGCGACCATGGTGGCGTCAGCAGCACACTAAGATAAAGAAGTGTGTGAACTAAGTGTGCTGCAGTCGACGGTGAACAGGTACGGAGAAGGGAGAGCATGCAGGAGCAGCGCTACATGTTTGGTCCTGAGACACAGGGCTGCAACAATCAGAAACAGACAGACAGTAACAGACAGACAGTAACAGACAGACAGTAACAGACACACACAGAGTTAATTCGTGTTAATCTGGAGTTAAACTGTCAGATCAAAGTGTCTCTAATCTGCAGCAGCTGTCGCCTTCACTGACGTCCACTGAGGATCTCCAGATTAAACGCCACACGGACACAGTTTACACCACTGGGTTCCCCAACAACCCCCGCCCTGCACCCCCGCCCTGCACCCCCACCCTGCACCCCCGCCCTGCACCCCCACCCTGCACCCCCGCCCTGCACCCCCGCCCTGCACCCCCACCCTGCACCCCCGCCCTGCACCCCCACCCTGCACCCCTGCCCTGCACCCCCACCCTGCACCCCTGCCCTGCACCCCCACCCTGCACCCCCGCCCTGCACCCCCACCCTGCACCCCTGCCCTGCACCCCCACCCTGCACCCCCACCCTGCACCCCCGCCCTGCACCCCCACCCTGCACCCCCGCCCTGCACCCCCGCCCTGCACCCCCACCCTGCACCCCCACCCTGCACCCCCGCCCTGCACCCCCGCCCCACAGGCACACTGCTGTAACCCTCTTACTGAAGCATGCTGGGATTTTCTCTTACATTACCATCATTACGGACAATCAGCTCCGTCATAATCTGTGCTGTTGAGCAACTCGGCAGCAACAAACAGGAAGTACATGTCAGAGAGATTCAGTGTTCATGTTACAGTCTGGACTGATGATTTCTGGTCAGAAGGACAAACATCAACCATAAATACTAAAGTTAAAGGATTGGTTGATACCGAGACAGATCTGCTGTGAGGATGACGGGGACGGGGACGGGGACGGGGACGGGGTCTGAGGTACTGAAGGACAAGCACTAACTGACAGTTACAGTGAAAAGATGAGTTTAGCTTTAATTTAAAGACCAGAAGACTTTTTAACTCTGACTAACTAACTAACTCAGGCTTTTGATACTTTAAATATAATATTTAAATACTTTTCTTTAACTTGCATTTTCAGTGTAGAACTTTTACACGTAACCAAGGAAACTAAAAAAAAAAGAGGGACGAGTCTTTACATCCCTATGATGTCAGTTCATGGGAGCTGCATGAAGAAGCAGAGCTGCCGACTCTCAGACCTCAACATATGGAGCATGTTGTCATTTTACAAAGTTTTGGTGAACTGTAAAATACACTGCAACACGTTTTTATGTTAAATAACGTTACTTCCAGTTCTCAGGAAAGAAAACAGAATAATTTAACCTTCTAGCACAAACTTGCATAAATCTGTGGCATAAGCTAATATTCATCACTTTTCTGTCATGCATTTATTTTTAGCCCTGACCTTAAAAGTCACATTTACAAACTGATGCTCCGCCCCTTTAAAACTTTCCTTAAAAAACAGGAAGTCTTCCTTCTGCTGCTCTGGTTTGATGCAGCTGTGATGTTTTCTGTGATGAAATCCAGGAGGGTTGAAGTATTTTAATTAAGTTTCTGGACACATCGTCCTGCTTGTTGCTCCTATAGACACAGGCTGTACACACAAATACTGCAGTACCACACAAATACTGCAGTACCACACAAACACTGCAGTACCACACAAATACTGCAGTACCACACAAACACTGCAGTACCACACAAATACTGTACTCAGTGAAGTTATAAACTCCAGCTCAGTGCATGCTGGGAACTGATGCTGTGTGTGTGTGTGTGTGTGTGTGTGTGTGTGTGTGTGTGTGTGTGTGTGTGTGTGTGTGTCTGTATGTGTGTGTGTGTGTGTCTGTGTGTCTGTGTGTCTGTGTGTGTGTGTGTGTGTGTGTGTGTGTGTGTGTGTGTGTGTCTGTGTGTCTGTATGTGTGTGTGTGTGTGTGTGTCTGTGTGTCTGTGTGTGTGTGTGTGTGTGTGTGTGTCTGTATGTGTGTGTGTGTGTGTGTGTCTGTGTGTCTGTATGTGTGTGTGTGTGTGTGTGTCTGTGTGTCTGTGTGTGTGTGTGTGTGTGTGTGTGTCTGTATGTGTGTGTGTGTGTGTGTGTCTGTGTGTGTGTGTGTGTGTGTGTGTGTGTTCAGATGTGTTGCAGTGTCCTGTTATGGTCCAGCGCCGTGTTGGTCATCATAGCAGCTGTCGTCATAGCAACAGTTACCATCCTGTACCTGAACCAGTATCCTCTGCCCTTCATCAACAGGTAAACACACCTGTCTCTCTGTCTACCTGTCTCTCTGTCTAATCTGTCTTTATGTCTGTCTGAAGTACCCGTCAGACTGTGCGATTGTCTGTTTGTCTCTGTTGTCGCAGTAACAGGGGCGGAGTCTCCTCCTCCTCACCTGTGATCTCGACCAATCCCAAAGAGTCTGGCGCCCTGGTGTCAGTGTCCCGTGTCGCAGACGGAGAGCCAATCAGCATCTTCCTGGACCCAAACTGTCCCGATTACAGCGAGAAGTTCCTGCGCTGGGAAGCACTGCAGAGCTCGCTGCTGCGGGTGCTATCCAATCACAACGCAGACGACTGGCAGGAGACCGGATTGGTCCACAAGCTGGCAGAGGAGCTGAAGGTGTTATCAGACCACGCCCACAACCTCAGGCTAGAAGCTGATTCGTTGAAAAGAGGTCAAGGTGTTCTGGATCAAAGACTGGATGGACTGCAGAGCGAACAGAGCCGCATCATACAGGTGAGACAAAACACACCTGCAGAGTGACATCATACAGGTGAGACAAAACACACCTGCAGAGTGACATCATACAGGTGAGACAAAACACACCTGCAGAGTGACATCATACAGGTGAGACAAAACACACCTGCAGAGTGACATCATACAGGTGAGACAAAACACACCTGCTGAGTGACATCATACAGGTGAGACAAAACACACCTGCTGAGTGACATCATACAGGTGAGACAAAACACACCTGTAGCTGGATATACTTGTACTCAGGGGTGATGAACTGAGGTTTTTCTGGAAAGTAGACGAGATCAGAAGGTGGAGACAAAAAGCTGCAGTCAAGTCGGACATTTTCCCGCAGAGACATACAGGAAGAGACACTGACCTCCTGTCAGATCACCTGCAGGTTATCAGAAGTTTGTACACAACATTCATAACTAAAGAGATGAAATATGTTCTTGATCACTGATTGAAGTTGAACTAGAACAGTTCCTCCTTCTGTTACATCAAACATCTGTTCTTTTATCTGTAGTGTAAAACATTTTGTTACTTTGATTAGTCGTATATATAAAACCTTTATTATTATTATTAGACAGATTATTGACAGATTAAAACATTGTTGGACTAATATATTACAATTGCACAGAAAATTTGTCTTTTAAACAACATGTGGTGTCTGTTCTCAAAATTAAGAGCCAATCATTGATCAGGTGACAGCCAGGTGTTTGCAGGTGTTGGAGAGCAGCTGTGGCACCTGGCTGTAAAAACCGCAGCCCCCTCGATCTCACGAAGTTACCGTTTCCCACGTGTGTATGACATCAGAGCAAGTCGGGATCGAGTCGGACACAAATCTAACTGGCATGCACTGTGCGACAGTCGTCGCCGATCGATTCTGCGCAGGTGTGACTCATTTCAAACACACCTGTTTGCTCTGTTTTTGTTTTTTTTTCCTTGAGATGGTGGATAACAGAGTTCAACAGGCTTTGCCATGTTTTCTCTGGTTTGGTGTGTCACTGCAGTGGTTTACATGTAAATACCACCAAACTAAAAAGGTGTTGCAGTGCAGCAGGTATTTATACACAGAAGAGTGTTCGACGTGGCACTGACTCTCTTTAAATAAGCGTTTTGTTATGTTTTGTCAGGCTGAACGCAGCCTGTGTCAGACCATAGACATACAATTTATATCCCAGTATTGATCTTTTATAATCTGTCCTTTCTCCTGTGGATGTGGGCTACAGCCTTTGGTCTGAGATCTTATGGCGCTGTGAGGTGGTGGGAGGGGTTTGATCCTGACAGGCTCCAGTCAGAGAACAGAGTCATTATTATTATTATTATCAGCTGTACTTCACCTCTTTACTGCAGACCTGTGACTCATCATCTGAGCACGGCTCTGCAGAAAAGCATCTAAATATGAAGAATTCACAACACAAAACAAAATATTTTGTTTTTGAACAAAACAAAATATTTTGTTTTGTTCAAAAACAAAAAAACAAATGGTAGATCTTAATATAAACATGAATATTTTTAATAATGCAGAAGGTTAGAGGTTTTCTCATTTACAGCATCAGTTCTCTGAGAATCTCTTTTGTATCAATTATTGAAATATCCCCGACTAAATTAATGATGATATTGACTCAGGATCTTATGAATCGATTTGTAAATCTGAATTGATATCCAGCTCTAATATACAGACGTCACATTGGTCTTTGGTTGTACGTGAACATCACACCTGTATTGTTGTGGTCAGACTGACACGGGGAGCTGCATTTTTATATAATGGTTACATTTCAAACACTGATGTTGACGTATCGCAGCAACAGGTGGTCGGTGTGGTGTCCACCTGTAAATGTCTTTGGGTGAGACAGACATCCACATTATGTGAAAATAATATAAAATAAATGGAAAGTAATGGAAAGATTAAAATAAGAACTAAAATAATTCTGTGTCCCTGTCCTACCTGTGCAGGTGTTGTCTGACAGTCACTCAGGTGTGCTGAAGTTGGCTGCAGGTTTCAGTGATTCTCTGCTCAGCCTGCAGAGGGAGACAGAGAGTCTGAGGAGACTCAACAGTGACCTGCAGAGAGACACCAAGTACACAGGTAACACAATACACACACACACAGGTAACACACACCTGAGACACACAAACAAACACTATCATACACACACGGTAAGACAGCAAGAGACACGGAGTACACAGATAATACATAATAACTGTCTGTCTGCCTGTCTGTGTGTGTGTCTGTCTCTCTCTCTGTCTGTCTGTCTCTCTCTCTGTCTGTCTGTCTCTCTCTCGTCCTCAGCGATCAGACCCAGGGACTGTAGTGATGTCATGGCGTCCGGCATCTCTAAGGATGGAGTTTATTCTATTTTTCCAACTCATGACCCCGATGGCTTCATGGTTTATTGTGACATGACGACTGACGGAGGAGGCTGGACCGTAAGACACACACACACACACACACACACACACACACAGACACACATACATACATACACACACACACACACACACATACACAGTTGAGTTTGAGTTTGTAGAATCTGATGTGTAGGTCAGCACGTCTCTGCAGCAACACAATCATTGATTGTTCTGCCATAGATTGATCCTTGTTACATATACGTTAGTACAATCAATAAACATATTCTTATTCTATGATGAAATATAAATCATTCAAACTTCAAAGATAAAAGTTCACCATTTGGTGTTTTGGTGTTTTGGTGTTTTGAGTTGACGAGCTGCAGACTGTGAAAAGAAAAGAAATAGCAATAATTTTTTATCAAAGACAACAAAATAAAAATGATTAGCTGATTGTTATGTGTGTGTGTGTGTGTGTGTGTGTGTGTGTGTGTGTGTGTGTGTATGTGTGTGTGTGTGTGTATGTGTGTGTGTGTGTGTGTGTGTGTGTGTGTGTGTGTGTGTGTGTGTGTGTGTGTGTGTGTGTGCAGGTGATCCAAAGGAGGGAGGATGGCTCTGTGAATTTTTTCCGAGGATGGGATGCGTACAGAGACGGTTTTGGGAAAACTACAGGAGAGCACTGGCTGGGTGTGACACACACACACACACACACACACACACACACACACACACACACACAGGTTAACGTGCTGTCAGTGCCCCCTACAGGCTGCAGAGGCCATTACAGTCAATCTGAACAAACCACGTCCTGATAGTTTGTCTCTTCTCACAGTTGCAGTGCAGATTAACTTGTACAGTTTGAGCTGAAGGTCACAGTGGACCTGAGCTCTCGGTGTTTTCATGACTTGGTGCTCTGAACTGATTCTGTCTGTCTGTCTGTCTGTCTCTCTGTCTGTCTGTCTGTCTCTCAGGTCTCCAGAGGATCTACTCTCTCACCAGCTCAGGTGGTTATGAGTTACGTATCGACATGGCCGACTTCGATAACGCCACAGCGTTTGCTCATTACGGAGACTTCTCTGTCGGTCGAGATTCAGTGAATCCAGAGGAGGATGGGTACCCGCTGACCGTGGACCAGTACTCAGGGACTGCAGGTACAATAACTGGTACTCTGCTGTACTACTGCTACACTATTGCAGTACTGTGGTACTTACAAGGTACACAGACAAGAAGAGAAAATATCAAAAAGGCAAAATCCTGCAACACTTGCAGTACATTCCACAAATATATTTGCAGACTAACGTGTGTCTGCTCTGGCCTTCATCAGTTCCCCAAGGAGCTTTTCAAACTGCAATTAGCCCCGGGCTATGGAAGCTGTTAGCCCCGGGCTATGGAAGCTGTTAGCCCCGGGCTATGGAAGCTGTTAGCTCCAGGTTATGGAAGCTGTTAGCCCCGGGCTATAGAAGCTGTTAGCCCCAGGCTATGGAAGCTGTTAGCCCCGGGCTATGGAAGCTGTTAGCCCCAGGCTATGGAAGCTGTTAGCTCCAGGCTAAGAAAGCTTTCACACTGGCACAATCGTGGAACATTCCAAAGTTGTCCAACCCCAGCTTTAGATTAGGTCTGGCTGGTCAGGGTTGCCGGCTGTTGAGTTTGTGGGGTTATCCCCTGAAAATTAACTAAACTCAGGGCTAAAAACTGTTGAAATGGGGTTAAAGGAGCAGAGTAGTCACAAAGCATTCTGACATGTTAACATCAGTTGGTGCACTAACAGATATGTAACTCAGAGCACATAGACCTGAGCTTGTCTTAACCCTGGCCCAAGGTTAACTCTTAGCCCGGAACTAAGAGTTAACTGGGACAATGATTGACTGAAACCACATGCGCAGCCTCTCTTCAGATGAGCCCTATTGGCTGAGATCTGTATGGATAAACATGATTGGTTGGGTTTATTTACGTATTTATTTATTTTTTACTTTTTAAAATTCCTTTGTCTGTTTCAAACTATAGTTGGTTTTAATGTTTTCCATGATGACCCTGATGCTGAAACATGTTGGTCTGAAAATAAAGGTGTTCAGCGTACCACAGGTGTTGCTGAATTTTATCTTTTTGTACCACGCAGTACTGACAGGTGTTGGTCCATCTGTCCTCCAGGTGACTCCCTACTGAAGCACTCAGAGATGCAGTTCACCACCAAAGACCGGGACCAGGACCAGTCAGAGAACAACTGTGCAGCGTACTACCAGGGGGCGTGGTGGTACCGGAACTGCCACACCTCCAACCTGAACGGCCAGTACCTGAGTGGAGGCCACGCCTCCTATGCTGACGGTGTGGAGTGGTCCAGTTGGACAGGCTGGCAATACTCGCTCAAGTTCACTGAAATGAAGATCCGACCTAAAACTAAACCGAACTCCTGATCAGCTGGTCCTAAACCTGACCTCTGACCTTTAACCCCAACCTGAACCAAACTCTTGATCAGATCATCCTCAATCTGACCTCTGACCTTTAACCCTGACCTGAACCAGACTCTTGATCAGCTGGTCCTAAACCTGACCTCCGACCTTTAACCCCAATCTGAACCTTAGTCTTGATCAGCTGGTCCTAAACCTGACCTCTGACCTTTTACCCCAACCTGAACCAAACTCCTGATCAGATCATCCTCAATCTGACCTCTGACCTCTGTTCCTCTGACCCCTGACCTTTGGTCCCTGTTCTTCTGCAACAGCTTCAGCTTCTGTTTGTGTGTTTTATAAAATGTGACAATTTGATCTTGAAGAATCAAATCAAATCATTTCTCATCTCTTCTGTCTCCTGCTCATTGTGTGTTCTGATTAATAACTTTTCATATTGATGATGTCACAGTTGATATGAATGTAGAGCTGATGGTTGATTAAAGAGTTTCTGACTGAACTGAAGCTTTGCCTCCATCTGTTCACCGTCAGATAAGCCATAACATTGTTTTTTGAGCAGAATTTGTTTGTTAATAAGTCATTCTTGTATTTTAACTTTTTATTACAGTTTAATTTAGCCTTTCATTATGTATTGTAACACTGCGTGGGCACCACGTCCCACTTTTCTCAATAAGATTTTGATAATTTGATAATTCAAAAGATTTTTTTGAGAATGATTAAATTTGCTAAAAGATGCAGTTCATGTGGTCTTTTAATGTGAACATATACCACACTTGTGTGTTTATGTATAAATATGTACATCTAACTGACATCGAACTCATGACTTGCCGAGCACTTTACAGAATTCAGAGGTTTTCCTCAGACGTTATACTACAAGACTTTAGACTTCCATATCAATACAATATCAAATATATATGTTATGTTAATGCATCAAATATTTATTAATAACAACAACAACAACAATAATAATTTCTGCTGGTAAAAGACAAAAACTATCCCCTATGGTGAGTCTTCATTGTAGGATAAAAATTATGAGATAAAAAGATTTTTTTTTTTTTAAGATAAAAATCATAATGTTTATCTGTGAAAAAAAAAAAAGGTTACCGTGGGAATATTTTCGGGGCTTCCGTACACTTCAGTCCAATGTTCTAAATTAAAGATGTGTATAATCCGGTGGTAAAATCAGCGAAAAAGTGAATGGAGTTTGGTGTGGAGCGATGATTGGAAGCTGTGCAGTACTTCCTGGTGGTGACGCGATGACGTTGACGGCGGTGATGATGACACTTATGCAAATAACGGAACGCCTCCTCGTTTGATTCGCGGGAAAAGTGAAAAAATGGCGAACGAAGTTTGAAGTTGAGCGCCAGGAAAACTGAGACGGAGACACAGAGAGGGACACAGAGAGACAGAGAAAGATAGAGACAGAAGCACAGAGGGACACAGACCGAAGACACGGACACACAGACCGTCTGTCTGTCTGTCCCGGAGGAGTGTGTTTGTTTCTGAGGACAGTCGGTGGAGACAGACGGACCAGAGGAGGTGAGACAGCAGTGATGTCGGTATAAAACCTGTCTGTATCGATGTGAGACCGTCGGTAATATGGCCGTCTGTTATTAAGTACTGACTGAAGAGTTAAAACAGCGCTATTACAGGTTAGTCACGTTGCAGATGACAGTAACTAACGGTGTGTGTTCATTAACATTAATAACCCAGTTAACATGATGTTCACGGGTTATTAATCTGTTTATTACAGCGTTAATGAAGCCGTTATAACGGCTGTGGGTGGATACTTAACGGTAGTTTGTGTCTGTGGTTAGCTGCTCGGTCAATTTAACGGTATGTGATTCTCGGTTCTGATGGGAGGACGCACTGCGCATGCGCCGCTCTGTCATTACCCCCCCAAAACAGTTCAGAGATGAATCACAGCCACAACCTGTCTGTCTGTCTGTAACCTGTCTGTGACCTGTCTCTCTGCACAGCTTCGGTCAGATGAGTTCAGTCAGTTCACACAGAACTGCTCTAATATTGTAATGCAGTCAGTTAATTATGTAATCAATCAATGGATTAATTAATCCTGTCATGATTGTTTCAGTTGAAAAAAGGTCCACACATGTGGAGCAGATGAACATACAAACAAATAATACAAATATCTGAAAAAATCTGTATAAGTTGCACTAACATAAAATGATTATGCAGAGAAATAATTAGCTTTATTTACATCTACTGTAGACAGACTATAGAAGTAGATACAAATAAAAACACACATTTAATGTCTATTTGACAGTAAAATAATATTACTGCATACAAAATGTAAATTATATATGCTCATCATGCTGTATGTCATTGCAGTGAACCACAGTACGCAGCGATCATACTGACGCAGCGTGTCTGTTCACCCGCAGGCTAAAACTCTTATTTTGATTTAAAAAGAAAGTGAATTTCTAATTAAAGTAATATTCTAACATATGTCTTATTGAAAACCCTAATCTCTTACATTTTGATAGCAAATGAGTTATTAACAAAGATATTAGTAGAAATATGCATGCATTTATGTGATTTTAATGTTCTGGTTTCTTTCCTCTCTGACAGTAAACTGAATATCTTTGAGTTGAGGACAAAACAAAACATTTGAGGACTTTGATCAACACTTTTCTGACATTTTATGGACCAACCAACTAATTAATTAGTGGAGAAAATGATCAGCAGATTGATTGATCATGTTAGTTGGAGCCCTCATTAACATGTGAGGGGTCAGTTTGTTATCAGAGCTGTTTATTAACTATGAAAACTGGCCTGTCTGATTTGTTGGTATAACTCTGATTTTTGTGCCATATGAAAAGAAATAGAAGAGAATATATCTGAGGAGATTCTACGGGATAAAAAACTAATCAAAAACATTTTGAAACAGGTAGCAGATGGGTCACTTTATCTCTAAAAACTTGGTTATATGTTCTATGTAGTTTGTAAGAGGGGACGACTTGAGGACATTAAGATTTTAAAATGGTGTTCATATGATTTGGATTTCAGCCCAGATAAGAAACAGGGCCTCTCATCATACTGTACCGTTTTTAATCAGGGTATATTAAGTGATTTCCAATCTTTGAAAGCGTTGTACAGATTAAACAACAGCGATTTCTATAGATTTCTTCAGGTACAACAGCATATAAATAATTTAATCCCAGATGGTCAGAAGGTGTTTGATAATAACTTATTGTACTTATACGATGGATTCTTGACCAAAAATCATTTCAAGAAATGTCTCAAACCAGGCAGTCCATCCATTGAGGACTGGCATGATATCGTTAATGAAGTTTTTGTAATGGAAATAATTACTTTTTCTATAAGGCTACAGAAAACTAAATTTGAAGAAAATTGGGAATTATGGAAAACATACATTTCTCTAAGGCGCCCCTCCTTTATCTGATTTTGATCTACCATCTATCTTTTATTTATTCATTTTGTTTTTGTTTTATTTTTCCTTTTTTCCACATCATTTATTAGTATTTGGACGGTACCCTCCCCCTTTCTTTCTTCTAAAAAACAAAAGAACACCTCAGGTTCTGTGTTCGTGTCCATGTTCTACAGGTGTACTGTAGCTTTGTCGTAGCTGAGGTGTGATTTTCAATGCAGAGAATGAAAAAGAAAAATCGCCTGTCTGTCTCTCTGCAGGATGTTTGAGGACCTGATTGAAGCCTTCTGTGGTCTGGAGCCTCAAGTGTCTACGGGAGGCGGGGCATGCCGCTCAGGACGAGGTTTGGAGGACGGGGAGGGGGAGGAGTCCAGTCTGACAGTTGGACAGTTTGTCCTCTGTCACTGGTCAGATGGACTCTATTACCTGGGCAAGATCCAGAGGGTAACACACACACACACACACACACACACACACACACACACACACACACACACACACACACACACACACAGGCAAGTATCAGGCTCCTCTGATTGGTTGGTGTAACTCTGTCTGTGTTGTGATTGGTGGACAGGTGAGCCCTCCCAGACAGAGCTGCTTCGTCACATTTGAGGACAACTCCAAGTTCTGGGTCCTCTGGAAGGACATCCAACATGGTGAGAGACAGACAGGTGGAGAGAGAGAGACAGACAGGTAAAGACATTTCAAGGAAGAGAGACAGGTGGAGAGACAGACAGACAAACAGACAGGTAACAACACACAGGTAGACACTGAGAAGGAGAGACAGGCACACCATAGATGTGTCTCCATCATGTTGTTTCTGTCTGTCTGACATCTTCACTCTTGCTGTCAATCAAAATCTCTTGTCCAATTACTTTGCAGCTGGAGTGCCGGGGGAGGAGCCTCGCTGCTCTGTGTGTCGGGAGTCGGAGCCAAACTCTGACAGCCAATTAAACCAAAACAACCAGATCCTCATCTGTGGGAAGTGTGGCATCGGTGAGTGACACAGGCAGAGAGACAGGCTGCTGGTTAACCTGTCACATGACCAGAGAGCGTAGACCTGAACACATGACAACATGTTATGTGAGGTTACGTCGTGTTGTGATACGTCGTTTTACATGTTACATTATGTTATGTTGTTACATTGTTTTGTTTTGCGTTACATGGGATCATATCATGTTACCTTGGTTTATATCATTTTACGTTGGGTTATGTAATGTTGTTACATCATTTTACATTATGTCACATTGTGTTAAGTAATTTTTTGTTGAGTTACTTTGTACATCATTTTACTTTTGTGGAATTTTGTTTTGTGTTTTAAAATCTGATACTGAAATATCATCTGATAGTTATTGAACATACGTGTATCAACAGTCTTGAAAGTGATCCTTTTAGATTTATTAATGAAAGAAGAAGAGATTCAGGTGGTTCTGAAAGTGTAAGTCAACAAACTGTACCTGAGTTCATAAACTAAACTGCTGATGAGGCTTTTTTAAACAAATGATCAAAGTTCCTGTCCGAATTATTGTTGGATGAAATGAACATTACAGCTATAGGGGACAGTAATTTGTCCACGTTGTTGACTCAATAATAATTCTTCTGTCTCCCTGTCTGTCTCTCTATCTCTGTCTCCGACTGTCTCCCTACCTGTCTGTCTCTCTGTTCATCAGGTTTCCACCAGCAGTGTCATGTTCCTCCAGTAGAGGGCAGCATTAGTCTCAGTCCCTGGTTCTGTAGAAGATGCGTCTTTGCTCTGGCTGTCAGGGTATAAAAACACACACACACACGCGCACACACACACACACACACACACATACACACACAGACACACACAGACACACACACACACACACACACACACACACACACACACACACACACACACAGGGTCCTGCTGCTTCACATTAAAAGACTCAACAGACAAATCAGTGGAAGGCTTTTAGAATGAAATGGCTACAGGAAATATAATGTGGGGACAACAGCACAGTTTATATAGTCAGAAAAGATTGTCTAACTCATGTCCTGTCTGTCTGCCTGCCTACCTGTTTGTCTGTCTGTCTTTCTGTCTCTGTGTCCTCTCCACAGAAAGGGGGTGCTCTAAAGAAAGGTCCTATAGCTAAAGCTCTGTCAGTAATGAAGCAGGTGTTACCGTACGACCTGGACTCTCTGGACTGGGACTCCCAACACCGGACCAATCAGCAGCAGTGTTACTGTTATTGCGGAGGCCCTGGAGAGTAAGAGCAGACAATCAGAGAGACACACACCGTGACAATAATATGATGATGATGATGATCTCTAAACTGTGTGTGTGTGTGTGTGTGTGTGTGTGTGTGTGTGTGTGTGTGTGTGTGTGTGTGTGTGTGTGTGTGTGTGTGTGTGTGTGTGTGTGTGTGTGTGTAGGTGGTACCTGAAGATGCTGCAGTGTTTTAGGTGTCAGCAGTGGTTCCATGAAGCCTGCACTCAGTGTCTGCAGGAGTCCATGATGTTTGGAGACAGGTCCTCTGTTTTTCTTTTTTATTTACTACTCATTTCTCCTCAAAATTTCTTCTGTTTACTTTCCTCAGTGTAGTGAGACAGTTTTCTTGTCTTATCTGCTCTCCTCCTCCTCAGGTTCTACCTCTTCCTGTGTTCGGCCTGTAACAAAGGATCAGAGTACGTCCGTCGTCTGTCTCTGAGGTGGGTCGATGTGGTTCACCTGGTTCTCTACAACCTGTCAGTCAGCAGCAAGAAGAAATACTTTGAGCTGGACGAGATCCTAGCCTTCGTCTCTGCAAACTGGGAACATCTACAGCTCGGGAAGGTACCAGACTTAACTGAACCTGGACCAGATTGAGCCAGACTTAACTAAACTAAACCTGGATCAGACTGAATGACACTGAACTAAAGTAAGCCTGGACAAAGAGCTAAACCAGATTTAACTAAACTAAACCTGTAGCAGAATACAGTTCAGACTGAACCAATTCATCCCTTCATTTCAGCTGGATGGACCCTTTTTAACCTGTCTGTCTGTCTGTCTGTCTGTCTGTCTGTCTGTCTGTTGTTTAGCTGTCTAACACTCCTCCAACAGAGAGAGGGCAGCACCTGCTGGATGCTCTGAATAAATACAAGAGCAAGTAAGACACACACACACACACACACACACACACACACACACACACACACACACACACACACACACACACACAGACAGACAATAGATATATATGTATAAATATATGTGTATGTGTGTGTGTGTGTGTATAAACTCCACTTATCAACATGTTTCTGTTTGTACACAGTTAGTCATCTAGTTAATTCAACGCTGCTACCCTCACTAGTCGGTTCAACTATTTATCAGAGGTGTAATGATTCACTCATGTATCCGATGCATCAGACTTTAATGTGTTCGATACGAGTGCGTCGGTTCTGACGACCCGCATCGGTAAAAAGCTGAACATGAATCTGAAACAAATCGATGCAGCACCAGCGTATCGATACGTCTCATTGGGATGCGCATATGTTTAATTTTGGCATCAGGGAGCTGCCGCTGTTAACTTCCCTCCGTCTTCTCTCTCCCGCTGTCTCTGCCTGCACCGCCCTCACTGGACGCCTGCTGCCGCGCTCACAAAACAAGCGCTCCCTCCTCCCTCTCCTGTGTCTCCCCTTCATTTGCTCATAACAGACGGCGCTGAAAACAACGACAGAAGTGACATTGTACCGTGTCACACCACCAAACTTTCTTAAGCGTAGAATAAGTTTGTGTTTCATAAGAAAGATGAGAAACGCTGCTGCAGATCTTTGATGTAAAACATGTCTGACAGCAGAGGACAGAGACGAGTCTGAGCACAGAGACGTCATGTGACTGTGAGAACAGGAAACACTTCACTGTTCCTCCACACTGATCTGAACCACAGAACTCTGAATATGAAACACAGCAGCTCATCGTCTCACTGCACAAATACTCACATTTTAAACAGTTTGAAAGTTTCTCATTTATCTCATTTACACATGAGACTCATAATAAGACGATGACATCACTGTAACGTCTCCTCTCTGTCTCTGTTACTATATTTAGTCAAACGATCAGGATGTTTTGACACTAACATCTCTCTACACATGGAGCATTAATTGAATCAAAATGTGAAAACTGACACATTGCATTGTCTTGTATTGCATCATATTGTATTTTATCTTATCGTATCGTGACGGAGCTGAATCGTATCGAACCGAATCGTTGATGGATCCACTGCCACCTCACAGCAAGAAGGTCCTGAGTTCGATCCCCCGGCTCGCTGGGGCAGGGCCTTTCTTTCTGAGTTTGCATGTTCTCCCCGTGTCTGCGTGGGTTTTCTCCGGCTTCCTCCCACCGTTCAAAGACATGCATGCTAGGTTAATTGGTGACTCTAATAGTGACCTCAAACAGCACTATTTAAAAGTTTAATGGAGGCAGGAACAAATTCATTTTTAAATCGGTTAAGTTTACAGCGGGGAACTCTGTATCGTCTGCCAGAGGGCGAGAGCTCATGTTCTACATGCAGGATACGTGATGGATCAGTCAGTATCCTGTGATCCTGCTGGAGGGGCTGGAACTCGTTTCTACCATCACCTTCATCATCATCATGGCTGTGTGCACCAGACGGGCCAGCTTAGATTTCAGTTGTACAGTAAGGTTTCCAAACTGCTCACATGACATATCTGACCACACTTTCCAATACAGCCACGGCCAACTTCCCACCACTAGGTGGGGCTGCAGTCCAGTGAGGTGTGAAGTGTGACAGCTGCTGGTTAAAGCAGCTCTAGTTTGT
>NC_139326.1:242093-264593 GCF_056507025.1 Lutjanus erythropterus
TTCAGTGTGTGTGTGTGTGCGCAGCAGTGAGAGTGCAACAGGTGATAATCTGTTAAGACCATTATGGAGTTAAACGACACGTGAGAATCAACACACACACACACACACACACACACACACACGAAGAGTCAGTCAGACAGCTCTGGTGTGTCTGTGGTTGTCCTGAGGGTCCCTGCAGACAGACAGGTGACAGACAGACAGACGGGTACAGTAGCAGTGACCGACCAACAGCTGAAGAAGCGAGCTTCACTTTCCACATTTCTTTATACCTGTGAGTCTCTGTTTACCTGTCGGTCTTACTACCTGTCTGTCCACCTGTACCTGTTTACCTGTCTCTGTGTCTACCTGTCTGCCTGTCTGTCTCTCTACCTGTCTTCATATCACTTTGTTGACATCTGCATTTGTCTTCCTGTGTCCCAGTCTACTTTTCCATGTGTACCTGTGTCATTTGACTCGTCTGTCCCTATCTACCTGTCTCCCTCCCTGTTTACCTGTCTGTCCTGCTGTCAGCCCACCTGTCGCTGTCTGTTTGTCTGCTTGTCTCTCTGCCATCTTCTGTGTTTACCAGTCCTACCTGTGTGATTTGACTCATTATTCAGTCTGTCTCTTTCTGTGTCTACCTGTCTTTTCTACTTCTGTCTATCTCTGTCTACCTGTCTGTCTGCCTCAAGTGTGTGTGTGTGTCCTGGTCAGAGACAGACAGGTCAGTGGTATCAGCCTGTAGACTACCCAGAATCCTGTTCTCTGTGGTTCTCAGAGGGTCCCGTTGCCATGGAGGAGCTGGTCAAACACCTGTCCAGGTGTCAACACATGGGCTGGATGAATGTGATTGGTGAGTCAGATCAGACAGAGATGATATTTACTTGTTGTTGTTTACTTAAAACGTGTTTGTTTTCCTGTACGTTATCAAGTAACAATATTTATTGTTTTTCAAGGTAATTTGATTCAATTCAACAGGCTTTATTGGCATGAATGTCATATTTTTATATTATTATTATTTATATTTAATACATAATTTATTTATCATTATATAAAGCAGGGCTGCACAACAAAGTGAAAGTATAAAATAATCAGATAATTGAAGAATAGAATAGATAAACATCCAGGAAATAATCCTGGCATGCATTTATTTAAATTTTTTGATGATTCTGCCGTATGATTTATAAATACAATCAATTATTCATCATAAAATGGTCATTTATTGCATTTCTAAGTTTACCCTGTAAACAGATGTGTGTATGACATGTCTGTGTGCTCCACCTGTTTTCACATGATCAATCTGGTGATCATTTTTCCACTAATCAATCAATTGTTTAGTTATTTATTGGTCATTAATTATTCATAGTAATCAATATTTCTCTGTGACAGGACGACATGTTGAGCTTGATGACTCCAACTACAAACACAAAATGATGAAAAATATAAAATGTAAGAGTAGATACCGACTGTAACCTGCTGCAGTTGTTTTAATAACCATAAACTAGTGTTGATGATGTCACCGATGACTTCAGCTGCTTTATTAAAGGGCGCCATGATGACTGAATGATGAATAAAGACATATTTCAGTCAATTAAGTTAAAATCATGAAGACCTGATTAATGAACGTGGTATAAAATGAGGGATGTGTGTAAATACTCATTAATTTATAATAAAATATAATATTTTCGCAGCGATGATGTCACCTTGTAGAATGTGGACGTTAATGTCACTTCAGTTTTCAGTGTTGATTTTATAGTTTGTCTTTAAGAAAAGATGGAAGATTGTGTCACTACTGTTGGAATAAACTGAGGATGTGATGATGTCACAGAGCTGAAGAGCGCCTCCATCCATTGGCTGTCGTGTGGTCGGAAGGCGGAGCCTGATGTCTGGAGTAAAATGTTTTGCATCTTGTCAGATTCTCAGCTGGTGATGCTCAACAACCTGGAGGTAAAAACATTCAGACACTTTGAGCGCTTCTTCATCTTCTTTTTGTTCTTTGTCTTCCTCATCATCTTCTTCTTCGTTGTTTTCTTTGTCTAATTTATCTTCGTTATCTTCATCGTCTTCGTCACGTTCTTTGCCTTCCTCTTTCTCTTCTTTTTCTTCCTCATCTTCTTCTTCGTGTTCTTTATCTTCGTCGTCTAAAAACCAAACTACATCAACATTTTGTTCTGAAGCCGCTTCATAATAAAACACATTTCATGAACTGAAAACAGAAAACTTTAAACTTCTTCCTGTCTTTCTTTTTCTTCTTCCTTGTCTTCAGGTTCATCCTCTGCTTCTGACCGAGAGGGCGGAGACTTGTACTGTCTGGTTGCTAAGATACACCCTCCATGTGACCTCAGCACCTCTTTGCACCGCCCCCAAAGGTAAGGAGGATGTGAGGGGTTTAAAAATCTGCAGGAGACAGACAGACAGAGACAGACGGGCACAGAGAGACAGACGGGCACAGAGAGACAGACAGACAGAGACAAACAGAGACAGACGGGCACAGAGAGACAGACAGAGACAGACGGGCACAGAGAGACAGACAGAGACAGACAGAGACAAACGGGCACAGACAGACAGACAGAGACAGACAGGCACAGAGAGACAGACAGAGACAGACAGGCACAGAGAGACAGACAGATGATGGATGTGGAGTTTGATGCAGACTTTGAAGACTTGAGCGGTGAGAAGAGAAAAATATTTTCTGTTTCACTGAAGTTCAGTTTGTGTTTCTGTGTGTGTGTGTGTGTGTGTGTGTGTGTGTGTGTGTTTCTGTGTGTGTGTGTGTGTGTGTGTGTGTGTGTGTGTTTCTGTGTGTGTGTGTGTGTGTGTGTGTGTTTCTGTGTTTCTGTGTGTGTGTGTGTGTGTGTGTGTGTGTGTGTGTGTGTGTGTGTGTGTGTGTGTGTGTTTGCTGACTGCAGCAGGATTTGCTGTCCTATTTAATCTTGATATTACAATAATAATCTCATAATCTGAAATCTCAGGTCAGTTACTATGGCAACACCAGCAGCAGCTCAGACAGAGTTGGTGCTGAAGATGCTGCAGGTTGAAGGGGTCAAAGGTCACAGTTGCCTGTGAACATGAACACGTGAGCTGCAGTGATTAATCGAATAATCACCAAATAATTTTGTAATCGATTAATTGGTCTGAGTATTTTTTTAATGACAAAAGTCCAAATTCTGATTTCAGTTTGTTAAATGTGAATATTTTCCTCTCTGACAGGAAACTGATGATCTTTGAGTTGAGGACAAAACGAGACATTTGAAGACGTCATCTTGGATTTTGATCAACATTTTTCTGACATTTTATGAACCAAATGACTAATTGATTAGTGGAAAAAAATATTGCCAGATTGATCAATTAAAAAAATAGGTCCTAATATGTGAAAACAGGTGGAGCGCTCCACTAGTGACAAATCTGCTGATCGATTTTTTACACTAATCAATTAGTTGTTTGGTCCGTAAAATGCCAGAAAATAATTATCAGTCCAAGATGACGTCCTCAAACGTCTCGTTCTGTCCTCAACTCAAAGATCTTCAGTTTCCTGTCAGAGAGGAAAATATTCACATTTAACAAACTGAAATCAGAGAATATGGACTTTTTTTTAATTAGAAAAGACTCAAAACACTTAATCAATTATCAAAATTGTTGGTGGTTCATTTGATAATTGATTCATAATCAATGATTTGATTAATTGTTGCAGCTCTAAGTGGTTCTTATCCAGAGCTTCAATATTTTTAAGTTGTCTGCTTTTGTTTGTCCAAACATAAGATCTTCTGAACCCTGATGTCACGTAACTGATAGATAAATATAACTGATCAATACATGAATCATCAGTGAGTTTAACTGTCAGGATCAAAGTCTGATTCAGACGTCAGAAATCATTTTGTACAGCTTAGAAACTGTGTGTGTGTGTGTGTGTGTGTGTGTGTCTGTGTGTGTGTGTGTGTGTGTGTGTGTGTGTGTGTGTGTGTGTACGCCTGTGTGTGTGTCTGCGCTCAGACAGATGTTCCAGAGTTATTAGTCTCTCACACACACACACACACACACACACATACACACATACACACACACTCACACAGGCGTACACACACACACACACTCACACAGGCGTACACACACACACACACTCACACACACACACGCACACACACTCACACACACACACGCACACACACACACACACACACACGCACACAGTTTCTAAGCTGTAAAACATGTCCACATATTTAGACGAGTTTATTTAATTGAACATTTAATCAGCAGATTTCTGATGTGATATAATCACATGAATAATTGTAGCTCATGTAATTAAAGATATGTTCATTAATCACCAATAATTATTATCTGCAGTTCTTTGTAGATGTGTAACTTAATTAGCAGCAGTCATCGTTTAATCAGCTCACTTACACACATCTATAATTACATGAGTTTGATGAGTTAAATGTCATTTCTACATATAGATTGTATCATATCAGAATAGTTTGTCAGTAGCAGTCAGTCAGTAGCAGTCAGTCAGTAGCAGTCAGTCAGTAGCAGTCAGTCAGTAGCAGTCAGTCAGTAGCAGTCAGTTCTGCTCATTACAGATTCACTTGTTCACAACCAGCAGAGTGACCTGATGAACAAACCAACGGCTTCATTCACTCTGAAATGTCCTCAGAGTATAAAAGTAAAAAGTTTCTGCTTCCACTGTACAAAGAACTGAACCTCGTCTTTTCTCCACCACAGCGTCTCTGTCCGTCTCACAATCTGACCACTTTAAGTAGTTTTTGTCTCGTTACGTCACTTTTGGTACTTTACATGTTTCACATTGTCTCCATCTCGTCCCGTCTCGTCCCGTCTGTCCTGTCTGTCCTGTCTGTCCTGTCTGTCCCGTCTGTCCTGTCTGTCCTGTCTGTCCTGTCTGTCCCGTCTGTCCCGTCTGTCCTGTCTGTCCCGTCTGTCCTGATGTCCTCTGATGATCCTCCAGTCAGTTGTCTTTTCTGTGTCTTATTGTTTCGTCCGTTCAGGTTGAAATCAGTCTTGATGTCTGAAGGCGACACACAATGATGCAAAATAACAATAATCAATATTATTATTATAATAGTATTTGTACTTCAGATTGATCAATAATGAAAATGATCATTACAGGAAAAACTTGAAAAACGTATTTTTCAGCTGACAAGATTGGAAAAGAATTAATTAATCGATTAATTGAGAAAATTATCAACAGATTCATTAGTTGCAGCCTTAGATGATATTTATTGATTATACTTATTGATTACAGTCACTGATATTTGTTGTGATTGTGTTGTTTGATCAGATGATGTTCCTAACACACTCTGCTGCTGCTGGTCACCATGCCAACCATGGCAACCCTGTCACCAGTAGTTACCACAGCAACAGCTGTGGAGCCAACATGGCCGACCGCTGCTGAAACAACTACAGAAGTCTCATTCCCATGATGCACTCTGTCTGTTCCAGATGTTCCAGAGAGAGGCGTCCGCCGACAAAGCATGCCCAGCAGCTCTGCCTCTGCTGTGGACGCTACGCCCACCGCCAGAGTGACGGTGAGCGCACACACACACACACACACACACACACACACACACACACACACACACACACACACATCCTTCCAGCTGGGATCAGTCTGCTGTTTCCATGGTAACAAGAGCTGAGCTGCTGTCAGCTGTGGATCAGCTGAGCGGCTCCACCTACAGGTGACACAGTGAGAGACAGACAGCAGCCTCCTCCTGTCAGTGACTCTGAGTCTGTGTCTGACAGAGACACTGACAGAGACACTGACAGACACATGGAGACACTGACAGACACTGACAGAGACACTGACAGACACATGGAGACACTGACAGAGACACTGACAGAGACATGGAGACACTGACACAGACGCTGACAGAGACACTGACAGAGACACTGACTGAGACACTGACTGAGACATGGAGACACTGACAGAGACACTGACAGAGGCATGGAGACACTGACAGAGACACTGACAGAGACATGGAGACACTGACACAGACGCTGACAGAGACACTGACAGACACATGGAGACACTGACAGAGACACTGACAGAGACATGGAGACACTGACACAGACGCTGACAGAGACACTGACAGAGACACTGACTGAGACACTGACTGAGACATGGAGACACTGACAGAGACACTGACAGAGGCATGGAGACACTGACAGAGACACTGACAGAGACATGGAGACACTGACACAGACGCTGACAGAGACACTGACAGACACATGGAGACACTGACAGACACTTGCAGAAACATGGAGACACTGACAGAGACACTGACAGACACATGGAGACACTGACAGAGACATGGAGACACTGACTGAGACACTGACAGAGACATGGAGACACTGACTGAGACATGGAGACACTGACAGAGACACTGACAGAGACACTGACAGAGACACTGACAGAGACATGGAGACACTGACTGAGACATGGAGACACTGACAGAGACACTGACAGAGACACTGACTGAGGCTCTGACTGAGACATGGAGACACTGACTGAGACACTGACAGAGACACTGACAGAGGCATGGAGACACTGACTGAGACACTGACAGAGACATGGAGACACTGACAGAGACACTGACAGAGGCATGGAGACACTGACTGAGACACTGACAGAGACATGGAGACACTGACAGAGACATGGAGACACTGACAGAGACACTGACAGAGACATGGAGACACTGACTGAGACACTGACAGAGACATGGAGACACTGACACAGACGCTGACAGAGACACTGACAGAGACACTGACAGAGGCATGGAGACACTGACTGAGACACTCAGAGACACTGGATGGATGAAAATCAATATAAATGATCAGAAATGTATCAGTCCTCATCATGGTCTTCGTCTTCTTCAGGGTTATCTGTCTCGGAGGTTGAAACAGTCTCTCCGTCGGACTCGTTCTCAGCCCAAACTGTCTCGTCCGAGCAGCATGAGGTCTGACCTGATGGCCACCGCAGACACCAGGTAACCCTGTTATCGATACATTATTGATCATCAGTTACCCAGAATTCCACTGTGTGGTACGTGATGGCCAGACCATTGACAGTAAAGAGAGAGGAGCTGAAGCTCACAAGCCCCGCCCCCTCCATGTTAGCAGTTGGGACGTGGACCAAACTGAAACATCAAAGTACACGATGTTTCTTAAGCTGCAACAATTAATTGAATATTGATTAACTAGTAAAATAACAGGCAACTATTTTGATAATCGATGAAGTGGTTTCTTCTTTGGTGGTTTCTTTCCTCTCTGACAGTAACTGAATATTTTTGAGTTGTGGACAAAACAAGACATTTGAGGACGTCAACATTCAACATTTCTGACATTTTATGGACCAAACAACTAATTGATTAATCAAGAAAATAATCAACAGATTAATCAACAGTGAAAACGATCATGAGTTGGAGTCCTGAATGTTTCCCAGAGATGGTTTCTGTTTTGTTTGTTCGTTCTCATTACGCTGATGTTTGTTCAGGTGTTTATTTTTTTCATCAGTTTGGTTTTAATTAGCTACTTGATGATATGAAAAGGTGAGGTCTGCTCGTCATTGATCCAGGTGGACCTTGATACCACGCCTCCATCTCTGATCACCACTGCACAGACTCCAAATGACATCACTAGAACCAGATGGCAGCCCTTGTATTTGTGATATTTTGGCCTCATTTTTATATAGTGGGAGGAAGAGGAGACGTGGGGGCCATCTTTATTTACAGTCTGTGATGTCAGACTCACCGCTTCCTCATTAAATATGTTCAAACCTCCGCTGAGATCAGCATCGTAATGAAACAGGCGGCGCCCTCCCTGTGGGTGGACAGTATGGTTCTGCCATTTAGCACAGAGACTTGGAGGTGAACTAGTTACGTTTTCATATGATGCGTCACGTCTCCATGACACTTAGAGCAGGTGCAGTAAGAAACAATAGGCCCTCATCCATCCATCATCCATCCATCCATCATCCATCATCCATCATCCATCCATCATCCATCCATCCATCATCCATCCATCCATCATCCATCCATCATCCATCCATCCATCATCCATCATCCATCATCCATCCATCATCCATCCATCCATCATCCATCCATCATCCATCCATCCATCATCCATCATCCATCCATCCATCATCCATCCATCCATCATCCATCCATCCATCATCCATCCATCATCCATCCATCCATCATCCACCCATCATCCACCCATCCATCATCCATCATCCATCCATCATCCATCCATCCATCATCCATCCATCATCCATCCATCCATCATCCATCATCCATCCATCCATCCATCCATCATCCATCCATCCATCATCCATCATCCATCCATCATCCATCCATCCATCATCCATCCATCCATCATCCACCCATCATCCACCCATCCATCATCCATCCATCATCCATCCATCCATCCATCCATCCATCATCCATCCATCATCCACCCATCCATCATCCATCCACCCATCATCCACCCATCCATCATCCATCCATCATCCATCCATCCATCCATCCATCCATCCATCATCCATCCATCCATCATCCATCCATCATCCACCCATCCATCATCCATCCATCATCCATCCATCCATCATCCATCCATCATCCACCCATCATCCATCATCCATCCATCCATCATTCATCCATCATCCATCCATCATTCCATCCATCATCCATCCATCATCCATCCATCATCCACCCATCCATCATCCATCCATCATCCATCCATCATCCACCCATCCATCATCCATCCATCATCCATCCATCATCCACCCATCCATCCATCATCCATCCATCCATCATCCATCATCCACCCATCATCCATCCATCCATCATCCATCCATCATCCATCCATCATCCATCCACCATCCATCCACCCATCCATCATCCATCCATCATCCATCCATCATCCACCCATCCATCATCCACCCATCCATCATCCATCCATCCATCATCCACCCATCATCCACCCATCATCCACCCATCATCCATCCATCATCCACCCATCCATCATCCACCCATCCATCATCCATCCATCATCCACCCATCCATCATCCATCCATCATCCATCCATCCATCCATCCATCCATCCATGCATCCATCCATCCATCATCCATCCATCATCCACCCATCCATCATCCATCCATCCATCCATCATCCATCCATCATCCATCCATCCATCATCCATCCATCCATCATCCATCATCCACCCATCATCCATCCATCCATCATCCATCCACCATCCATCCACCCATCCATCATCCATCCATCATCCATCCATCATCCACCCATCCATCATCCACCCATCCATCATCCATCCATCCATCATTCATCCATCATCCATCCATCCATCATCCACCCATCCATCATCCATCCATCATCCATCCATCCATCATTCATCCATCATCCATCCATCCATCATCCATCCATCCATCATCCACCCATCCATCATCCATCCATGCAGAAACTAATGTGATGGTTGATGACATCATCACCAACCAGATGCTCTTATAAAATGAAACAACTGTATAAAGAGGCCTAAACGTAAAACAGGAGAGTCTGTGTTTGTCTGTGAGAAACTTTCAGATCTTCTCACAGCAGAGTGAACAGGTGAGGGAGGAGAGGAGGACAGACTGATCAATAATCAATCACTGATACCGTCGTCCTCTTGGACTGATTAAAAATACAAATGACAAAGTTGGTGTCAAACCAAACCTGTGTTTCACACAAATAAAGTGTTTGTGTGAAACACTGCAGAGTTTAACATCCTGCTGTTTACAGACAGTCTGCTGTCTGTAGTTTGACAGACAGACAGAGGGTCGTGTCTAGAAGGGAACCCTAGACCTGTGAAAGATCGAGAGTTTGATTATTTTAGTAGAGTTGTGCAAATAAAGAGTTACCTTCTAGACACGACCAAAACAGGTGTGCAGCTCCAAAAATATGAAATCATGTGGTGGTGTCGATGTTTTTAATGTGGCGGGCGCCATAAATAAAACTATTCACTGAAACACTGATCTCTGACCTGCTGTGATGGAAAAAATACTCAGATTCTTTATTTAGGTATTTTTACTTTGTGGTATTAGTGTTTTTACTTCATTACAATTTAAATATTTTGCATGTTATTGTTTCCTTTTTTGAAAAAGCAACATTTTTATTGCTGTTGTTGTAACTTTAATGTTTTCTTATTGGTATTTTTTGATGATTAAATACAAACCTGAGGAGGAGAAAAAGGTGGCATGTTGGTAAACCCGTCCTCTGTCCCCTGTCCTCTGTCCCCTGTCCCCTGTCCTCTGTCCTCTGTCCTCTGTCCTCTGTCCCCTGTCCCCTGTCCTCTGTCCTCTGTCCTCTGTCCTCTGTCCCCTGTCCTCTGTCCTCTGTCCCCTGTCCTCTGTCCTCTGTCCCCTGTCCCCCGTCCTCTGTCCTCTGTCCTCTGTCCTCTGTCCCCTGTCCTCTGTCCTCTGTCCTCTGGGGGTCTGGGAGTGTCTGTCCTGCTCCAGAAGAAAAATGTGATTTTAACATGTGATCAAAACGTTCTGGTGTTTCAGTTCAAAGAGTTCGTTCATCTTCTGTTTGTGGTTCTGCAGATGTTACTTCCTTTACTTTTACCTTTGTACTTGAAAAGAAAAGTAAAAAGTAAAATAAAAACAGTAAAAGTAAAGTTACTTTACTGAGAATTTTTACTTTAGCAATTTACCAATTTACATTGTTCTTAAATAAAGCAAAAATAATGTAATAGAAAATCAGAACGTGTAGAACACGCAATATTTCTTATCTGATTACTCGATTAATTGACAGAATAATCAATAGATTATGCTTTAATTTTACTGGTCCGGCCCGCTTGAGATCAAATTGGGCTGAATGTGGCTCCTGAACCTGAGTTTGACACCCCTGATCTACAGTCTGACAGCCATGTTGGATCAAAGTCAGACTGACGGCGGTGACCCGTCTGCAGCTTTTGACTGCGTGCTTCGGTTGGAGGGCTGAACAGGTGTGTTTGGGTCGAGTCGTGGCGACGTTAACAGCGGCAGGAGATTGACAAGCGCTGTGGTCGAGGCTGAGAGAGATGCTCTCATTTTGGCTAACACTGGCCGCAGGGCTACCTGTGTTTCCCGCCTCGCCACGTACGGTTGGTTTAAAAAACGCAGATACTTTTGCTTGGCGGGGCGAAGAGCAATGGTGCTGCTGCAGAACAGTGTTGAGGGGGAAGTTGAGCTCTGGCATTAAAATGACTACATCACTGCTAACAGCTGTTAGCTTGTTTATATTCCTACCGTTAGCATCCCAGGAGCTAATTTGCCATTTTCAGCATGTAGGTTGCAGCTTGGCGGTTGCTCTTGTTTCCTTGGGACTTTGAAAATGTAGGTAATGGATGCCACAATACCACATGGAGCAAGCGACCAATGGCAGGACTTTTACCTGCAGTGTGGACCAGTGAGTCGGCTTCAGCTCCAGAAGTGATAAATGCACCACCACAACATCAACGCAGAGTTTTATAAACCTGCTGATCTCTGACCAATCAGTGTCTCTGTCAAATACTTCTGCTGGATTCACGCGCCGCTGCTAATCTGGAGGTTTGTGATTGGTTTATTGGATAATTGTGGGTGTAACTGCTGACAGGTGAGCAGAAGGATCTGTTATTTCACAGGTGATGGAGTCAGAAAGGTTAAAGTCAAAAACACAATGTTCTGGCGGAGGGGGGTGATGAACGATGGAGAGAGAGAGTAATGCTCAGAGGAGAGAGGTGGAGGGGAAGGAGAGAGGGGGGAAGGGGGGAGGAGAGAGGAAGTAGGGCAGCCTCACTGCAGGGAGGGGCCACTGCTGACAGAGAGGGAGGTCGAGTCACATAAAGACACAGACAGAGAGAGAGGGAGATGTAGCTGCTGGAGCCGTGTAGCATCAGTAGCAGCAAGCTAACGCACAGACAGACAGACAGACAGACAGACAGACAGACGGGTCTTCAGCCTCTCGACCAAACAGCGTCAGGATCAGCAGCTTCTCCATCTTTCTTCCTCTCTTCTCCTCCTCCTCCTCCTCCTCCTGCTCCTGCTCGCTGCTGAAAGAGAACATGAATCCATAACCGCCCCCCCTCCTCTTCCTCTTCCTCCTCCTCCTCCTCTTCCTCCTCCTCCTCCTCCTCTTCCTCCTCCTCCTCAGCATTCACACAGGATGCTCGGTGAGTATCTGACTGATCCTCTGCACGCATTAACAGCCTTTGTCCTCTGTGAGTCTGAATAATATGCTGCAGCGTGTGTGTGCATGGTGGCGTCTTCTACCTGATTTGCATGACCATGCATGCTGCGTTTCTGTGTGTGTCTGTGTGTGTGTGTGTGTGTGTGTGTGTGTGTGTGTGTGTGTGTGTGTGTGTGTGTTAGCCTGGCTCCGGTCTGCACACAGCTAGCCTGGTATGTTAGCATGTGGCTAGGCTAGTTGCACGCTGTTAGCCAACATGTTTAGCTAAACAGGATTAATCCACAGTGTACACACACACACACACACACACACACACACACACACACACACACACACACACAGGAGAATTAGCGCTGTAAGCAGCTATATTAGTATTAAGCAGCTTGTTAAGGTAATGATGAGAGATAACGAGCAGCACTGACAGATCATCCTGTTCATATCAGGATGGATCACACCTGAGTGTGTGTCTGTTTGTTGTTAGAGGTCAGAGGTCACTGTTGACCCCCTCCTGTGTTTTTAAAATCAGCTGATTAGAGCTGCAGCAATTTATCAGTTATTTTTTAATTTCAGTTTCTTAAATGTGAATATTTTCTGGTTTCTTTCCTCTCTGACAGTAAACTGAATATCTTTGAGTTGAGGACAAAACAAAACATTTGAGGACGTCATGTTGGACTTTGATCAACATTTTCTGGCATTTTATGAACCAAACAACTTATTGATTAGTGGGAAAATTATTGCCAGATTGATCACTAGTTGAAAAATAGGTGAAAACATGTAAAAACAGGTGGAGCGCGCTGACATATGTGTAATTGACAAGATTGTGACAGAATGAACTTTTCACCATTTTCTGATATTTTATTGGCCAAACAACTAATTAATTCATATAAGAAAATGATTGACAGATTGATTGACAGTACATTGATTGAACAGAACACACACTGAATGTAAAAACTGCTCAACATCAGTTCGTCTTTTGGGATTTTGGAAGTTGACATCAGCTGATTCTCTGGCCCCTCCCTCACTGTGATGTCATAGACAAGGAGAACAGCGGGTCTGGTAGTCTGTGGAGGTGGAGCCAAACTCTGTGTATAAGATGACAGAATCTTCCACATCGTGCAGAACGCAGACTTCCAGCAGCCGAGCGTCTGACTTCAGTTAACTTTCTAGTCCTTAAAACATTACTCAGACCGATTAATCGATTGTCAAAACAGTTGGTGATTAATTGAATAATCAATTAAAGTTGTGGTAGGCAACATATTTTTGGCATCAATAAGCAATAAGTTCATAATAACCTTTCAGCAAATTGTAAATCAAGTGGTCTTAGATCTAGACCAATCAGAGGTCACCTCAGGGACCAGGCGTTTCTATTGGCTGTTCTTCTAGCGCAGCTGTGCGTGCGTGTGAATATGTGTTGCCGGAAAGTTGCTATAAAATGGAATTATCAGAAAAAAAGATCTTGAGGAGAATCGAGCTCATCCGGGTACTTTTGACTTAACCTTCAGTCACGTTAACTTCCGTCTGTCACAGGACTTTTGCAGATTGTCCCGTGGGGACGAAGGGGTGGAGCTGAGGGACAGAGCCGACAGACGGCTGCTGAGAGCCGCGGAGCTTTGGGGAGAGAATCAGGGACAGATCGGGGCTTCTGGAGGAAGAAACACCACAGTCGCTCTGATTCTGACTCCTTTCCTGTCAGGAGGAAACTTTTTAAAGTTTTTAAAAGTTTTTAAACTTTAAACAGCAGTTTCCTCGCTGTCCCTCCTCAACCTGTCAGCAGCAGCGACTGCACTCATGAGTCAGTCGTGTTGAGTAATGTGCTTTAAAGTTACTTCTTGAAGATACAGAGAGGAAGGTGGTCAGAAGAGGGACAGAACAGAAAGAACCAACCACTCTGGTGTGTCAGAGTCTGACACACAAACACACACAGCTGGTGGCTGAACCAGAAAATACTGTGCTTAATTATTTTTTACCACTTGAAGGATCAAAGATGAGTTGCTAAATTTACTAGCCTGACGTGGTGACACTAACTGTCGCTGGCCATCAGGAAGAGTCCAGGTTCAAGGCTTCACTCTGTGTTCTGGACTGTCAGACTGAGATTCAGCCTGAAGACTGTTCGTCAGTATGTGCACAGACCAAACATTGTGCGTCAGCGTCTTTGGTTTATCACAGATCACATGAACGACGAACCAGTCGACCAGTTCAGGATCTGATCCGGAGCTTCTACTAAACTGCATCACACTTAGGTTAAAGATTAAAACACAGACTGTAAATAAAGATGGCCACGTCTCCGTCTCCTTCCACTGAGTCAAAAACATTTCTGATATGAGCACTGCCATCTTGTTCTGGTGATGTCTGTGCAGTAGTGATCGGGGGTGGAGCCACAATATTGAGACCCTGCCAACACAGCTGGTCAAAAACAAATGTATGTTTGATAATAGATCTGAAATGTGTTAAAGGTGGACTGTACAGTGATAATCACACAGAGAAGAGGCCGAGCTCTACAAAAGACTATCATCTACATAAAAGTGTGGAATAAAAACCCACCAAGACTGAACTCATGTGGCCTTCAGAGCGCGTAATTTATATGTGCTGTGTATTTATGTGTAAATAAAGATGGTGGCCACGTCTCCTCTTCCTCCTACTGTACGAACATGAGGCCAAAATATCTCAAATATCGTGCACAGTAGTGATCAGGGTTGGAGCTGCAGACACAGAGAAGGTCCAAGGTCTTTAGGATGGTTCTTCATCTTCATCCTCAGATGATCGGTAGACGGTCTGAAGAAGTTTCCTCAAGATGTTGATCTTCCTCCAAGAAAATGGCCGACGAGGAGATTTGATGGTGTTAAAAGAGGGATTGGTCCGTCTAAAACCATCAACAGTGACGAGCAGACTTCAGCTGTCAATCATGACGTGAAACAAATAACTAATTCAAACCAAACTGATGAGAAAAATAATCACTTGAACAAACATCATCATGAGGGGGCGGGGCTTATGACCTATACTGCAGCCAGCCACCAGGGGGCATCCAGATGTTATTGTGTAAACTGTGTTACCTGCTCCTCCAGGTGTGTGATGCGGCGGCTGCATTGTGGTAGCCAGGAGTCTTTGCTAAGTGCCGGCTGTGTGTCGTCTCTGGAGCTCAGGATGGACCAATCAGTGATCATCAAACCAGTCCACTCGTCCCTGCTGGGCCAGGACTACTGCTTCGAGGTCATACACACACACAACATAACACACGGTACACCTGACCGCCGCGGTGTTTCTGTGGTGATGACCTCTGACCCCTGTGTCTCCTAGGTAACCACCTCGACGGGAACAAAGTGTTTCTCGTGTCGTTCGGCAGCAGAACGAGACAAATGGATGGAGAACCTGAGACGAGCCGTCCATCCCAACAAAGACAACAGTAGGAGGCTGGAGAACGTCCTGACGGTGTGGGTGATCGAGGCCAAAGACCTGCCCGCCAAGAAAAGGTACAGACGACAGAACTGACAGCAGAACTGACAGCAGAATGTCTTTTCTGTCTCTTTATGTCTTTTACTAGATATTAGACTTAACAAGACGTCAGAAGGCAAACAGAGTATTTTCCGTCTCGTCCTGTCTGTCCCGTCTGTCCTGTCTGTCCCGTCTGTCCCGTCTGTCCTGTCTGTCCTGTCTGTCCCGTCTGTCCCGTCTGTCCTGTCTGTCCTGATGTCCTCTGATGATCCTCCAGTCAGTCGTCTTTTCTGTGTCTTATTGTTTCGTCCGTTCAGGTTGAAATCAGTCTTGATGTTTGAAGGCGGCGCACAATGATGCAAAATAACAATAATCAATAATTCACCTCAAAGTCAAACTAAAGTAACGAACCTGTTTAGAAAAAGTGAGGAGGAGAAAGTTCAGATGTTTGTGTTCAGATGTAACTAAGTATTTGTACTCCAGGTACTTCTGCGAGCTGTGTCTGGATGACAGTCTGTACGCGCGGACGTCGTGTAAACTGAAGACGGACAACATCTTCTGGGGAGAACGTTTTGACTTCAGCAGTCTGCCGTCCATCAACGCTGTCACTCTTCATCTCTACAAAGACACTGACAGGAAAAGGAAGAAGGACAAGAGCAGCTACGTCGGGTTGGTCAACATCCCTGTCGCCACGGTGACCGGCAGACAGCTGGTGGAGAAGTGGTACTCAGTGAGCACGCCCAGTACCAGCAGGGGTATGTAGACTGTGTAACGGTAATTACTGAACTAAGCACGAGGTGAGACACGTGAGAATTATTGATAAAATATCATTGATTTGATGTGATCATCACTCAATCAGTTTCTTTATTTTTATTTCTGTTATTTTCCTGCCGAAAATCAGATTTCATGTTGTGACACTCTGTGCTGTCGTTATCACGTTTAGCTGTGATTGGCTCGGCTGTTTTAGTGCTATAAGACCAGTGATGTGATTGGCTGAGAAAACATTTAACAGACACTGATATATCTTCACCTTCACTCAGCTCTTTATGAGCCCTGAATATACTGACAGACGTGACACGGAACAAGAACCCTGTGAAAGTGTTTCTGTAAAGTTAGCTAACAGCTGCGTACATTAATGCTAACAGACTGATGCTAAAGCTAGCTTGATGGTGAAATACAGCAGGTATATCTACATGATAGATGACAGAAATACACTCATTAACGTGGGAAAAGGAAACACAGGGACTCGATTAGTGCAGCGGACCTTGAGACGGGTCACCGAGCCAGACCAGCTGGACCACGATCACCACAGGAAGAGAGCCGGGATAAGAGCTAAGCTAACCCGGTTTAGACCTGAGACAGAACCAGAGAGAGACGCATCATCATCGACCCACTTTGATTCTTCATCAGTCCTCATCCTCCTCCTCAAACCCCCACAGAACAAATGATGCAGTGGATCTGACAAGTTTGTCTGGAGGTAAAGTTACTGCAGCTAGTAAACTAGCATTAGTTAGCCAGACATGCTAACGCTCACAGCTTATGGTGCCTGACAGACGAAACTAAGGGTTCAGGATTTAGTCACAGCTTTGAATGTAAAACAGAAAACTACAGACGAGTTCATCAGCAGTTTATCTCATCAGGAGTTTATTTGCGGAGTTTTTAGCTCCTGTTGGAGGTTTGATGATCTTCAGGTGAGTTCTTGTGTTTCAGGTAAGTCGTCAGTGCCGACGGTGCGGATCAAAGCTCGTTATCAGAGTATCATCATCCTGCCGATGGAGCAGTACAAAGAGTTCGCTGAGTACATCAGCTCCAACTACCTGCTGCTCTGTAACACGCTGGAGGCCTCCATCAGCCTTAGAGCCAAAGAAGAGCTCGCCGCTGCCCTCGTACACATCCTGCACAGCACTGGCAAGGCCAAGGTAACCCCGCCTACTGATGTGAACACGCCCACTGCAACAATGGCGTCCACAATACATAACCCTGCCCACTACTCCTGACCCCACCACCTTCAGAACGAAAGCCAAAACTTTGAATTGTTGAATTTCGCCATTTAGTCATTAAATGATTAAAAAAATAATGATTCTGTTTAATGTGAAATGTAAAGATGTTTTAATGACGTCCATCTTTGCTGTAATCACTTCATATGTTCGTCTTAAAGCCACAGTGTCCTTTTCTGAAACAACCACTGGAGGCACCGTCAAATAAACTAATATAAACTCATGTGAGAGTTTGTCTGGTCACATGACCCCGTCAAACAGGGTCAGTTGACTTCTGTACAGTCAGGAGGTGACCTTTGACCCTTCTGTGCAGGACTTTCTGACAGACCTGATGATGTCAGAGGTGGACCGTTGCCGTGACAACGACCAGCTGATCTTCAGAGAGAACACACTGGCGACGAAGAGTATAGAGGAATATCTGAAGCTGATTGGACAGAAGTACCTTCAGGACGCCCTTGGTACTCACGTCATGTGACATGTAACACAACAGCACAGCAACACACACCTGACAGGAAAGGACAGAGTGTGTATTAACGCTTTGTGTGTAATGTGTGTCTGCGTGTGTCCAGGTGAGTTCATTAAAGCTCTGTACGAGTCAGATGAGAACTGTGAGGTTGACCCATCTCGCTGTGCGACCTCTGACCTCGCAGAACATCAGGCCAACCTGAGGATGTGCTGCGAACTCGCCTTCTGCAAGATCCTCGACTCATACAGGTACAAATACATACATACATATACACAAAATATATACCCACTTCATGCTGCTAAAACACATATATTGTATTTTGTCAGCATGTTTACACACACAGTATACATCAGTGTCTAACGCCTGTCCCTTCACATTCAGAGTCTTCCCCCGGGAACTGAAGGAGGTGTTTGCGTCGTGGCGACAGGAGTGCGGTAACCGGGGGCGACCAGACATCAGCGAGCGTCTCATCAGTGCCTCGTTGTTCCTGCGCTTCCTGTGTCCGGCTGTGATGTCACCGTCGCTGTTCGACCTGATGCAGGAATACCCTGACGAACGCTCGGCGAGAACTTTAACCCTCATCGCCAAAGTCATCCAGACGCTCGCCAACTTCAGCAAGTTAGTCTGAGCTTTTATTGTGAAAGAACTAGAGGAATATTTGTAAAGCACTGTGACCTGTACTGTGGACGTCACCTGTCCACTCTCACCTGTTCCCTCTCACCTGTTCCCTCTCACCTGTCCTCTCACCTGTCCTCTCACCTGTTCCCTCTCACCTGTCCACTCTCACCTGTTCCCTCTCACCTGTTCCCTCTCACCTGTCCTCTCACCTGTTCCCTCTCACCTGTCCTCTCACCTGTCCTCTCACCTGTCCACTCTCACCTGTTCCCTCTCACCTGTTCCCTCTCACCTGTTCCCTCTCACCTGTCCTCTCACCTGTTCCCTCTCACCTGTTCCCTCTCATCTGTCCTCTCACCTGTCCTCTCACCTGTTCCCTCTCACCTGTCCTCTCATCTGTCCTCTCACCTGTCCTCTCACCTGTCCACTCTCACCTGTTCCCTCTGACCTGTCCTCTCACCTGTCCTCTGACCTGTTCCCTCTCACCTGTCCTCTCACCTGTCCTCTCACCTGTCCACTCTCACCTGTTCCCTCTGACCTGTCCTCTCACCTGTCCTCTGACCTGTTCCCTCTCACCTGTCCTCTCACCTGTCCTCTCACCTGTCCACTCTCACCTGTTCCCTCTCACCTGTCCTCTCACCTGTTCCCTCTCACCTGTCCTCTCACCTGTTCCCTCTCACCTGTCCTCTAACCTGTTCCCTCTCACCTGTCCTCTCACCTGTCCTCTCACCTGTTCCCTCTCACCTGTCCTCTAACCTGTTCCCTCTCACCTGTCCTCTCACCTGTCCTCTCACCTGTTCCCTCTCACCTGTCCTCTAACCTGTTCCCTCTCACCTGTCCTCTCACCTGTCCTCTCACCTGTTCCCTCTCACCTGTCCTCTCACCTGTCCTCTCACCTGTCCACTCTCACCTGTTCCCTCTCACCTGTCCACTCTCACCTGTTCCCTCTCACCTGTCCTCTCACCTGTCCTCTCACCTGTTCCCTCTCACCTGTCCTCTCACCTGTCCTCTCACCTGTTCCCTCTCACCTGTCCTCTCACCTGTTCCCTCTCACCTGTTCCCTCTCACCTGTTCCCTCTCACCTGTCCTCTCACCTGTCCTCTAACCTGTTCCCTCTCACCTGTCCTCTCACCTGTCCTCTCACCTGTCCTCTCACCTGTCCCCTGCAGGTTTGGGACTAAAGAGGAGTACATGTTGTTCATGAACGACTTTGTGGAGCGTCAGTGGAGCAGCATGCAGCGTTTCCTGCAGGAGATCTCGAACCCTGACGGACTGAACCACACGGCCGGCTTTGATGGCTACATCGACCTCGGCAGGGAGCTGTCCAGCCTGCATACACTGCTGACTGAGCTGGACCAGGTAACATGTGACCTGACCAGGTGACACAGCTGACCATGTCTGGACCTCCTGGTTCATTCAGTGGTTTCACAGTGGTGACAGAAGACCTTGGACTGAAGAGAGTCTTTAAACTTTATTTACATTCTGTCAATGATTTTTCTCATTATTAGTGACACCTGGTGGCTGTTAAGTGAACTGCTGTCACTCACACTGTGTGGACACATGTGTGTTTGGTTTATTAGCTTCATGATGCTAATGTTTTATCAGCCAATATTACAAAGCAACAGCAGCAAAACAAACTCCAGATGACACTTAACCAATCAGATCAGCCACAGGCATTAGCTGACGTTATCCACTTAACACAGTATTTTGTAACATTAGCTAGAGGCTAGTGTAGCTAGCAATTCATCTGTAATAGCAAGCAAGCTAATGTTAGCTATGTATTTGACTGATTTTTAAGCTAATGTTAGCTTGTGTTGCACACTGTTGGTGTTGAAGAGAGGACAGAACATCACATCATTTGGATTTGATCTGGATTAGTCCACAGGCTTCTTGTAGCCTCTGCTGGATTTTGCTGGTCCTGGACAAATCCTGGTTCCAGTCTGAATTCTGTAGTTTTACATTGATGGTGCAGAGAATCTGAACATCAAACTTGCAGACAGAAGAGCAGAGGAGGATTTACCAAAGTGTTAAACTTCTCCTGTAAGTCACTGACTAATTTAACTTGTCCCTGTCTGTCTCCTACACATCTGTCTGTCTGTCTCTCTGTCTGTCTGTCTCTCTGTCTGTCTGTCTCTCTGTCTCTCTCTCTCTGCAGTCGTGTCTGGCGAAGCTCGGTCCTCTTCCACGGATACTCAGAGATGTGTCTGTAGCTCTGGCTAACCCAGGGGGCGTGGTTAATCCCGGAGGTGTGGTTTCTTCTCCAGAGCCCCAGCGTGTGGTGTCTCCACCCCCTCTGTCCCCGCCACCTCTGTCTCCACCCCTCTCTCCTCCTCTGGCGACCTGCAATCCCTCCATTGGCCTGCAGGGCGGGGTCGGACTGGATGGGGGGTTAGCATCATGTGTTAGCTGTTAGCATTAGCATTAAACTCATGTCATTCATAATCCAGAAGGAAACTTTATTGATAACATTTCATTATTACAATCAAACTGGTTCTTCTGACTGTGTGTGTGTGTGTGTGTGTGTGTGTGTGTATGTGTGTGTGTGTGTGTGTGTGTGTGTGTGTGTGTGTCTGTGTGTGTGTGTGTGTGTGTGTGTGTGTGTGTGTGTGTGTAGTTTGGTAGATTTCACCAGACTTCCATCTCCGACTCCAGAGAACAAAGATTTGTTCTTCGTCACCAAAGGATCCAGTCTGCAGCCGGCATCAGGTGACCTTTGACCTTTATTGATACAGACCTGCTGACCTTAGTTTGATCTCTGATTCTGACCTTCCTGTTCTGCTGATGTCACTTCCTGCAGGCCTGCAGGGTTCTCCTGCGCCAAGCTCGTCGTACTCGGAGCCCAATGACAACGAGGCGGCATATGAAATGACCAACGGGGGCCGGAGGGAGGGGCCAGAGCTGACCAATGAGAGCCGCAGTCTGTCCCTGGTCGATCTGCAGGACTCCTCCCCAAGTGACGGCCTTGACGACAGCCAGTGGCAACGCAGGACGGGACTCCTCCCCCTCTCCTTCCAGAACCCTGTGTATCACATGACCACCACGTCACCGCGGCAACAGACGGATGCCACGCCTTCAGATGGTTCAGTGGGGTCACAGGGAACAGCTGATGACAGGAACGCCATGGCAACCAAACCGGCATTTCTCACCCAGATGTCAGTGGGGCTGGGAGCGGGGGAGAGAGGCGAGAGGATGTCGGCCATGTCGAGCAGCAGCAGCGGCGAGGAGTACTCGAGACGGGCGCTGTCCCTCACTGAGACACTAACAGGTAAGACAGGAAGTCCACAGCTAGGACAGGAAGTCTACAGGTATGACAGGAAGTCTACAGGTAGGACAGGAAGTGCACAGATAGGACAGGAAGTCTACAGGTAGGACAGGAAGTCTACAGGTAGGACAGGAAGTCTACAGCTAGGACAGGAAGTCTACAGCTAGGACAGGAAGTCTACAGGTAGGACAGGAAGTCTACAGGTAGGACAGGAAGTCTACAGGTAGGACAGGAAGTGCACAGATAGGACAGGAAGTCTACAGGTATGACAGGAAGTCTACAGGTAGGACAGGAAGTGCACAGATAGGACAGGAAGTCTACAGCTAGGACAGGAAGTCTACAGGTAGGACAGGAAGTCTACAGGTAGGACAGGAAGTGCACAGGTAGGACAGGAAACCTACAGGTAGGACAGAAAGTCCACAGGTAGGACAGGAAGTGCACAGGTAGAACAGGAAGTCCACAGGCAGAACAGGAAGTGCACAGGTAGGACGGGAAACCTACAGGTAGGACAGGAAACCTACAGGTAGGACAGGAAGTCTA
>NC_139326.1:277093-344593 GCF_056507025.1 Lutjanus erythropterus
GAGGTGGGCGGGCTCTTTTCCCTGAACCACTCGCACCTGCAGACAGAAAAGCCTCAGGTGAGCGTGAAGCCTTCATGACTGGCTCCAGTGTTCCCAGTCACTGTACCTGTACAGAAGCCCCTCCCATCTCATCATCCAGCTGGACGGCCAGGATGGCCGACGCTCCAACTTCATCCTGGCTAGACTCCGCCCCCTGCCTGAAGAGAGAGGTGGTAATGAGGAACAGAAACGATATGATGCTCTCATGACACGGTGTGTCAACATGTCATGTGATCACAGGTGTGACGGCAGCCAGGACACATTTTAGACCACATTCTGTCAGCAGTGTGTCCCAGTCCACGCTGTAGGACGCCCACGCAGCTGATGTCCTGTACGTCCATTCTTTGGTTCACTGTAATGTAAGTCAGCTGTTCGGTCTCTGTGATGACAACATTCACACCGAGAACAAACTGTCTACGACTAACCTTCTTGTAAATTTGCTAAATGTTCCACGTGAAGTTCTTTCTTTCTTTCTTTGAAAAAAATTTAAAAATAAATTGTCAGTTTCCAGCGTGTTGATTTGCTGACAGTGGAAGAAACAGGAAGTGAAACAGCTTCGTGCCTTCTGGGAAATTCTGCAATAAATCATCCCCTCCAGGATTTCGCTGCCATTTATTTATTTATTTATTTATTTATTTATATATATATATATATATATATATATATATATATATATATATATATATATATATATATATATATGTATATGTATATATATATATATATATATATATATATATATATATATATATATATATATATATATACACACACACACACACACACACACACACACACATATATAAATAAATACACATATAGCTGTAGCCTAAAATGCCTTGCGATGCTTTTCAGCATTTTTTTTTCTTTGCATAAAATTTCAGGAGCAAGTAACATTTAAGTTGAACCAAATCTGCACCTGGGGGTTTTTTCACAAAGAAGAATGTTTTTGAGCTGAAACTCATTATTATAAATGAAAAGTGCACAGAGCGTTGAGAAATGTCAAAAACAAACCTTCAATTCTTTTCTGTAACTGTGACAAAATACAAAAAATATAAATGCAAAAATTGTGAATAATAAATCAGTGTTTTGATTTATTATTCACAATTTTGTAGACACACAGCTACAGGGTGACGTGTGTGTGTGTGTGCGTGTGTGTGTGTGTGTGTGTATTTGCACTCACCATATGTAGATGATGTGACCCTGTCTGTTGTTGTGTCGGTACTGATACAGAATGATGTAACTGTCTCCTCCATAGAACTGACCGAAGACTGACGGATCCACTGCAACTTTATCTGATCCCTCAATACGCCAGATCTCAGGACAGGACCGGACCGGACATGACATGACATGACATGACATGACAGGACAGGACAGGACAGGACAGGACCGGACAGGACCGGACAGGACCGGACAGGACAGGACAGGACAGGACAGGACCGGACCGGACCGGACCGGACCGGAAAGGACATGACAGGACATGAAAGGACATGACAGGAAATGAAAGGACATGACAGGACATGAAAGGACAGGACCGGACCGGACCGGACCGGACATGACATGACATGACATGACATGACATGACCGGACCGGACATGAAAGGACATGAAAGGACAGGACCAGACAGGACAGGACAGGACAAGAGACATGACAGGACCGGACCGGACAGGACAGGACAGGACAGGACCGGACCGGACCGGACATGAAAGGACATGACAGGACATGAAAGGACATGACAGGACAGGACAGGAGAGACAGACAGACAGAGTAAATAACATTTTCACAAAAAATTGTTTGCAGTTAAAAACTACATCTCCCATGAGTCTATAGTCCATAGGGAAGACTGTAATGATGGCAGTTATCTTAGATGCTGCATTCAAAGCGGGTCGTGTTTATGAGATCTGAACACTTTCCCTCATGATGTGTTCACTGACCATTACAAGCTCTGTGTGTTTAAAACTAACGCTCTGAACCAAGATTAATTTTTAGAGACACCTTAGTTTTGGTTTCACACTGAAATTATCTAAGCGGACTAAAGACCTTTACAGACCTGCATCCTGACGTCTCTCCATTTGACACTGATTCGTCTGTAGACGAAGGACTTCAGTGGTTGTTTATCAAGAGACATGAATTAATCGATTTCAAGTTGACTCTTCATAAAGTCGTCAGACCGGAAGTCAGTTAAACATCTGGTCTCTTGTCCCTGTCTGTTGTAATTTCCTGTAATCTGTCCATAAGTCCAAACCATCCAAAAACTGAACCACGGTCCAGTTTGACCCAGACTGAGACCACTTCTTCTTCGATGGACCGAAAGTCTGTTTTTTGAATGCAGAGCTGTGATTGGTCAGACAGACCTGGGTCCCACCCTCACCTGTTTGTCTCCGTCTCCTCGGTCCACCATCCTGTGCTGCGCTGCCATGGCTTCTGATTGGTGGAGCTTCAATACATCAAATGGAACCTGTCCAATCAGAAGAGTTTGTTTACAGAAGCTCAGCAGCTCTCTGAACAGTCTGAACTCCATCTTGAACCTGATTGGTTTACCTTCTCAATCTTTGCGATCCGATTGGACACGTAGGCTGTTCCCATGCCGACAGTGTCATCAGGGTCCCTCCAGTCCTTAAAGAACTGTTTGAAGAGCGGAGTCTCCCCGTGCTCAGGAAGGACTTGGACCTGATAAGGGACAGGTGAGACAGGTGAGAACAGGTTGGGCAGGTATAGATCTGTCCATTCTGCAGCTGAGCTCTGGTGAGACAGGTGAGACAGGTGAGACGGGCTCCAGGTGTTTACCTGAGTGTGTGCTGGATAGTTCATCTTGTGGACAAACTGCTCAGAGCTCTTCAGAACGGCCTGACGCTCCTCAGTGTTCGCGTCCTTACCTGCACACAAACTCCTTCTCACTGACCAATCAGGTTAAAGACTCCTCCTCCTCCACAGTCAGCTGAAGAACAGAACGTCTGAACCAGGTTCTGCAGAACCAGTCTGAAATGGTTTCAGATAGAGCTGCACGATATATCGTTTGAACATCGTCATCGCGATGTACGTGTGCGCAACATCGTCACATCGCAAGTCCTGTGATGTAGGAGGCAAACACACACTGCGCAGCGATCCACCAATCACAATCGTTCTTAATCAGTTTGCCAAAGCAGACCACGCCCCTGCATGTCGACTGAGTCGCTGGTAACAACACTGAAAAATGAGCAACGAACAAGAGAAAATCGCCGAAAACGAAGACTTGATGCCAAAAAGAAAAGCAACGTCAGTTATCTGGAATTATTTCGGCTACAAGAAGGATGATATTGACCAAACAGAACAGACAGAACAGACAGAACAGACAGAACAGACGCTGCTGTGTGCAGCTCAGCTCTGAGTTAAAAGTCGTCACGTCGCCTCGAGTGAAATCCAGACCATAACTTTTTTCACTGATGTAACTCTGCTGTCACCATGGAAACAGATCATCAAACTTTGGTGATGTCATGTCTTAACTTGTCCACAGCTCCTCTCTGCTCACCGCTGCAGCTCTGTCTCACCCCGTCTGTCACACAGTGTGTCTGCTGATTGATCATCACTTCTAACCAATCAGATGTGCTGCTGTAGGCGGGACATTGAGCCAGACTACAGAGTGTAGTTGTGTATTATACTGTACAGTGTATAATGATCTAATATATGTGTAGTATATACATAGTACAGCACTGTATAAGTTTGAAGTTTTTAATATTATTACCTTTATCATTACTGTGATCATTATTATTACATCACATCACTATGGTGATAATTACAGACAGACAAAGATCAAAGACAAGTGCATTTTTAAAATCATTCTAATCCCAACACTTTTTTCTTTTTTGCTGATCCGTGACTCAAAACTGTGATACGATCCGAAACAAATGATCCTGTATTTTTTCATATCGCAGGTTAAAAAAAAAAATCACGATGTCAGTTTTTTCCAACATGGTGCAGCTCTAGTTTCAGACCAGTTCCAACACCAAACATGTGGGAGGTTTTTTTAAAAAAGGTCACAGAATGAAACAAAATGTGAAGGTTTTCTTCTTTCTGATCAACATTTGTTCTCCAATTAACTGATTTATCAAGAAAATAACTGACAGATTCATTAATAATGAATAATGAACTGGTTCCAGACCAGTCTAACCAGTTTCACACCTTTCCAGACGAAGATGTGGCCGTTGGCTCCGTTGTCGAGGATGAAACACTCGCTGGACTGCAAAGCATCTTGGGAGAATGGATTCTGCTCTGCTACCATGGTAACCTCTATGTCACCACCTGCATTGGACACCTGACAGACAGGTAGACAGACCTGTCAGTGAGCTGATTGGATGAACACATCATCCAGGTGAGACATAATTGAACCAACAGGATGTCACCATCTCGGCGTTACCTTGTAGAGTTTTGCCTGTTTCCTGTGAGAAGCGTCCATCCGGGTGTCGTCATGGTGAGCTTCAGGAAGCTCCGGCTTCTCCCCGAGAACCTGAGGTCAGAGGTCAACAGGAAGAGGTCAGAGGTCAACAGGAAGAGGTCAGAGGTCAACAAGACTTATAGCATAAAAGATACTTGTAGTATTTGTAGTAAAAGTACATTTTGTGGTCATGTTATATTTTGTGCTCACCTCCAGCATCCTTTCTGGCTCCGCCCCCTCATCACAGAACACCAGATTGGCCCGCCCACAATGTTCGTCATCACGGATACTTTTAGACACCTGTCAATCAGCCAGTCAATGAATCAATCAGACTGATGTCACTGAACAAGGATGATGTAATGAAGTGATGTCACCACTCACCATGGTTGCCTTCAACTTCTCAAAGCAGTTGCTATGGGAACCAGACCACTGGATGATGTTCTGTAAAGACAGAGAGAGACAGGTTCAGAAATGTCTCACCTCTCCACCTGTCTCACTTCTCCGCCTGTCTCACCTCTCCCAGGTCCAGTATGAAAGTGTCTCCACGGTTGAAACTCTCCCAGGTGACAGGAACCTCCGTTGCCCTGACGACTCGTCGACCTTTGACCTGCAGCAGCCGCTGAACCTCAGTGTCATTGGTCACTACATGATTGAACCCTGAGGCCACACCCCCTTTCTATGTGAGAGGAAATGATGTCATCAGTGACAGACAGTTTTGAAGAGGATCAGAGTGATGACTCTTTCTACAGAGAGGATCTTCAACACAAGATGTGTATCTTTACTGCAGTACGATTAGTACTCTCAGTACTGCAAATACTTACTGAAAAGTTTTAAGAAGTAAACAATAAAAAATAAGAACATTAGACAAAACACTTTTTTTTAATATAAACATACAATAAAAAAGTTGAGATGTAAGAAAACTACCAGTACTGTAGTACTGGTAGTACTGCTGCTGTAGTTACCATGTACTTGAGTCCAGTTTTGAAGTACCCAGTGAAGGTGCTGGACTCATGGCCCTGGACTTCACGGTACTGGACCGGCGCCCCCTGCAGAAAGTCATCCATTTGCACAGCAAAGATGGCCGCCGCTCCGCTCTCATCCTGACAACACTCTGAACCTGCAGGAGAACCAGCCAATCAGGGAGCAGAACCACAGTCCAATAACAGTCAGCTACCACCAACTGAAAAAAAATACTATTACTTCAAGTATTAATACTATAACTCTGACTACTCTATTGTTCTTTGGTGTACTGCAGTATTTGTACATGGCGTGCTGCAGTACCTTGCCAGTAGTGCAGGTCATACTGAAGGGTTCCTCTGTGGTTATCAGTGCTGTGAAGAACCAGGTAAGCATCTCCGCTGTAGAACCCTCCGTACAGACTCTCAGGAACAGGAACCAGCTCCATGTTCTCCACCCGCCACACCTGAAGCCCCGCCTTTTGACCTGCATGCTTAAACTCTGGATGGAACACCATGATGTCACCTGTAGGGGGCGGAGCCACAGAACACTAGAACACCATGATGTCACCTGTAGGGGGCGGAGCCACAGAACACTAGAACACCATGATGTCACCTGTAGGGGGCGGAGACTTTTTGCAGCTGTATTAGATGATTACAGCGAACGGTGTGAAGTTCATTTAGGGCGTGTTCAACCCCAGACGCCAAAGAGCCAAAACCAATCAGAGCGTCATCTTTAAGATGATGTTTAATCAGAAAGTTAAAGGGACAGTTCACCCAAAAATGAACTTTCCCTCAGTATCACCTCCCCTGTGCTGATGTGAGGAGGGAGGAGCCACAGGTGACGCTGTGCGCCGTGACGTCACCGCACACATGGAAACGTGTGTGACAGCAGCCTGGATGATCATTTAACACAGACTTCAGTACAACACACGATAAATAAACGAGCTGTAAAGTTTGAAAGATGATTTAACGATCAGAGACGCTGCGTTCACTTCAGTTCATTTTTCATGTGATGCTCAAATGATGACAGAGAAGAAGAGTTTCACTGATAATCAGCTCATCGGTTCATGTCAGCAGACGTTCAGCCGGTTACAGCCGGTTACAGCCGGTTACAGTCGGTTACAGCTGGTTACAGCTGGTTACAGTCGGTTACAGCCGGTTACCGCCGGTTACAGCCGGTTACAGCTGGAGGAACATGAGCATTTTGACTGAATGAAAGAAACAAACTGATTGTTCACAGATTTGAGCTGAATGTTTTGAAAAAAGTCATTCTCTTTCCAGAATTGAGCCAAAATGAGAAAAACTGGAAATCTAATTTATAACTCAGAATTCTGATTTGTTTTAATGGGAGACATTTTGCTTTCTTCATTTAAACCAGTGTTTCTCAGTCCTGGTCCTCAGAGACACTGTCCTGCATGTTTCAGATGTTTCTGCTCCGACACACCTGATTCACATCATCAGGTTGTTGTCAGGTTTCTGCAGAGGCTTGATGACGAGCTGATCATTGATGACGAGCTGATCATTGATGACGAGCTGATCATTTGAATCAGGTGTGTCGGAGCAGAAACATCTCAAACATGAAGGACAGTGTCTCTGAGGACCAGGACTGAGAAACACTGGTTTAAAAGTTTTGTGTTTGTTATCTACAGACTCTACAGACAAACAGTGACACGTTTCTGTCACAGAGATTTAAACAGAGTGACTCATCTTCTCCAACACAAAACATCTTTCCTGCAGCTGACAGAAGCAGGAAGTGACTCGCCCAGTTGGACAAAGAGACAGAGACAGACAGGCAGAGAGAGAGACAGACCATTCACACCTGTGATCAGTGTCCAGGTTGTTCACACTGATCCGACATCTGAACACAGACGACCTGCTGATGCGTTCAGGCTCATCTGGACAAGTTTACACTTTCAGTAAAAGTGTGTTTTTCCTGATCTGACTCTGGGCGGGTTTAAACCGGTTTAAAGATGAGACAAACACACCAGGAAACAATGAAAAACCCCACAGACAGTAAACGTCTCAGGACATGAAGTGAAAGTTTCACTCTTCAGCCTAAAGAACATCAATCATGTATTGATCAAATATTGATCAGCTGCTAAAATGTGATTGTGTGCTGGACACAAACTGATCACAGGTCAGTTGAACCTGATGAGCAGAACTCACACAAACATGATTCATTCATGAGGATGAGGACGATGAAGAGTTTCTGACCTGTTCTCTGTGTTTGAGTCGTCTGTTTCTGAATCAGGACGTCTGGTTTGGATGAAATAAAGGATCAATAGTGATCAATCGGCAGGAGGAGACAGAGGAGGTTTAAATACTCACCGTCTGATTATTGGAAGCTGCTGAGTGATGAAGAGCTGCACCTGAGGGGCTGCTGCAGGTAACTCCACCTGTTCACCCCCCCATGGCCACACCCACCCAGCTGAAACACAGACTGTCATCACCATATTCACAAAGAGCCTCACTTTAAATCAGACCCAAACACTGGGTCGTGACCCTCAGGAGGGTCACAGGAAATTTTATTTGTGGTCACAAAATAAATAAAAGAGTTTTAATTTTAAGATTTATATCTGCAGTCCAGCTTTGTTTTACTGATGAGAAGGAAAAACAGGAGTCTGTTAATCTGAGCGTGTGACGCTGCGACGCTGTAAAAACAAAAGAGAAGATTTAGAATTTAAAAGCAACATAGTTCAAATTAAAGTTTAGCAACTAATTAAGTTTACTTGAGATAATTCAACACATTCATGAGAACGAGACGTGAAAATAACACACACACACACACACACACACACACACACACACACACACACACACACCTCTGCTGCTGGAAACATACAAACTGCAGCCTGTCGGCACTTTAAAGGAGCAGTCTGATGTTCTTCTGTGGATAGTTTGTTACTTTATCTGTAACGTGAAGAGATTTTAAATAAATAAATAAATAATAATTGTTGACACGTTGAAAGAAAAGTGGACAGAGACAAAACCCACCACTCGCCCACACATGCTCTCACGTAAATTTTGTTTTCTCTACTCTGACTCTGATTGGCTCGTACTCGTCTTGGTTGGTTTGGGTCATTTGGGTGCGCAGGTTGAAGGAGGAGTGTGATTGGGTAAAAATATCACAGTAAGCCAATCGGAGGCGGGGTCGGACCTTCACCATCCTGGGAAAAAAACACAATTAATAGCATTTTTTTTAAAAATCAGTATTTATTATTATTATTATCGATAACCAGATTACCAGTAAATAGCCGGTTAATAACCAGATTTAACAGGTTAACAGGCAGGGAGACGTTCAGTAAACCGACCAATCAACGCGCTGGAGACGGCGAGTGTCTCAGTTACAAAGATGAAGTTAGACAGTGATGGTGCAGGACAGACAGAGAGACAGACTGTCTGTGAGGACAGGAGGACAGGGACAGACAACAACCAGTCTGTCTGTCAGTGACTGTGAAGCTAACAGCTAACAGTTAGCCTGGTGTTGTGTTCCAGGTTACCTGCAGACGTGGAGGAATGTGTCCAGGTGAGACAGGGGACAGACAGGGGACAGACAGGTCCTGGAGGACCAAACCAGTTCAGTCTGTTTCTGTCAGTTTCACACAGAAAGTCTGAGTTTAGTTCAAACCTCCTGCAGAGTTTAAATGTTAAACTGGTCAGGTGACTCGTGTCATTTTTCCTTTTTTAAAACATGTAAATATTAAAACACACAGGAGACAAAAGAGATAATTATAAATAAATAATTGGACACTGGTTTACTGTAGCTGCGATGAACACGCGTCCGAACAAGTTGTCCCCGTCCCCCCCTCAGTGGACGAGTTTTTATCGAAAGACTCAGTTCATGTTGACAGCAGAAACACTGAGCGACAGAAGAAAACCTGCAAAATGTGAGAATAAAGATGATTTCAGAGTCAAAATCTGAGTCAGCAAATAAAATAAAGACAAAGTTTTAGATCCGGGTGTTTTATTGTCCACATGAAGAACAGAAGCAAAGACAAGGAATAAAAAAAAAACATTTCTGATACAGAAAATACTGTTGATGTATTTTGTGGATTCATGATTTTTATAATTAAACTGAGAAAAAGACAAAACATGGAACGTCCGACAGATTCCAGAGGAAAACAGACGGCGGGAAGGTTCGGTGAGATTTCACTTCCTGTTTCCTCTTCAGCCACAATGCTGTCAGAAATATGTTGAAGTAACTGAACATGAAAATAAATATTTATGAGCCACAGATGCTGCATCATTAAAGCAAAATCACCAAATGTTGTAAATTTACGCAGAAATATTTCAGATATAATGCAGCGATGTCGCCATAAAAACGGTTCGCTCGTCCCGTTTGTCTTTTTAAACAGGATGATCTTTGAACGTCAGCAGCTCATGTTTGAGATTTTTGCACAAATGATCATTTAAAGAGTTAAAGTGAAACTGAAGAAAACCTTGGTTCTTGGTTCTGGTCGGATCCTCACGGATCAGAACTCGACCCAGTTCTCTTCTCATCATTGATTTTATTCACAGAATTTTAAGTTTGTCTCTTCTGAACAGATTTGACTTCTTGTTTAATAACCAAACAGTTCATGTCATTATTTATGGACACAATAAATATCAACATGAGTGACATCACAAAAGAGCCGAGTGACAAATCTACACAGAACCAGAATCCTGAAGACGAGTGGAACCGCAGAGACGTTCTAAAGATGTTCTCCACGTTTGACCCCAACAAATATCAAATCATCAACGCTTCATTTTCTGTAAAAACTTATTGATCATTAACGAACCGTGTCACACGTCACACCTTCAGTCAAAATCATTTAAACTCGACCTGAAGAAATGTGATCAAATATCGTCTTCGAGATCCTGAATCTATAAAACGTCGGTCGTCCAAAAAAATAACAATAAACGATTAATCAACTGATTAATTAGAAAAGGATCTGTTAAATCAAACACCAATAATCCTCCAGAGTGAAGATCTGCCTCTTTTCTGTAATTGGAAAACAGATATTAAAGCTAAAACGAGCCAATAATCAATAACTGGCAATCAATTGATCCTTCAGGTTATTTTTGGTTCCAGTTTCTGAACTGGGAGGATTTTCTTTGTTTTCGTGTGACTGTAAATTCAAAATCTTCTGACAAGTAATCTGATATCAGATCATTGATCAATATTTTTAAACAATCAATCAAGAAATTAATAATTGATGAAAATCATTGGTAGTTGAGGTTTTGCTGAACATATTTTGAACTGTAGTTTGGTTAAAACACGAACATCTGAAAAAGAGGATTGAAGAACTGATCAATAATTCATCAATAATAAAAATGATCTTTAGCTGCAGATCATCGGTGCAAAATCTCAAATATGAAAAGTCCTCACACACAGAGTAGACTGATCAACTATTGATTATTGATCACTGAAGAAAAGAATCTGTGGATGAATATTTGTCTTTTCTGTGGATTATTTAACAAAATGATTCTAACAGACCTTCAAACGTTCACGCCGAGCGTTGTATTGATCAGTTTGTTCCGATCGATTAACTGTTGGTGACTTCTGATCATCTGAAATCACAGACGTGTTTCAGTTTAAACATCGGGATGAAAAATCGGAAAATCAAACTAGAGTGAAGAAGTTCAGGACATTTTTCCAAGTAAAATGTCGGCAGGTGGTTACCACGGCAACAGATGAAACACCGTTCTCTCTTAAAGGAAAGAAGTCGTGTCTAAATACACAAAAAACGAATAAAGAAGATAATGTTTGTTCCGTCTGCAGCAGATCCAGTCCTGCAGCAGATCCAGTTCTGCAGCAGATCCAGTTCTGCAGCAGATCCAGTCCTGCAGCAGATCCAGTTCTGCACCAGATCCAGTTCTGCAGCAGATCCAGTTCTGCACCAGATCCAGTTCTGCAGCAGATCCAGTTCTCATCATTCCTGATTTTTTTTCTCACAGTTTTGATCCAGAGTGAGAAAATCTTTGAGGACGTTTATTGAAATAAAAGTGGAAACAAACGTGACGACGTGGAACCTTTAAGATGTGGGTCGTCACGTCGCCGTCATTTTAAACCTCGTTCAGAGTCGCTCACAGTGTTTGCAAGGAAAGACTTCTAGGATTGTCCGCCATTTTGCCTTTGACATCATCATCGTCATCATCGTCATCATCGTCAGTCTGTAGTTGTAGTCTCAGGGACCAGTCCAGTTGTAGTTCTGTTCAGCTGCAGCAGCAGTTCATGATTAAAAGAGGAGTCTGTCATTTTAAAGCAGCAGCTCCGCCCTCTGACCTCAGCGAGATGACAGGAAGTGACGTGATGGTTCAGTACCTCGTTTCTCCACAGACAGGAAATGCAAACTGGACTGAAATGTGTTGGTCGCAGCGAGGTCGTGATCACATGGGACACGTTTGTGAACGAGCCTGAAGTCTAAAGTCTAAAATCCAACATCGTCTGTTACTTAGCAACCAACACTACTTTTGTTCATCTCGTTGAGTTTAACAACTTTTTAACTGTTTTTCTCTTTGAAATAAACTGAAAATACAGAAAAAGAGCGACTGAATTTAAAGTTTTAGTTTTTTTCTTGTTCACTAGTTTTCACAACTGAAAAAGAGACGTTCAAAAAAATCAGACGAGAAAAAGCTTGTTGTTTAATTTATCATCGTTTTTCTTTCAGTTTGACTTTTTCATAAAATAAATATCTCTATTAAATCGGCCTGTTTTTTAGATGCAACAGTTAATGTGTGTGTGACATTAATAAAATATTCATTATGAGGATTGATTTCAGTCTGACGCGTCGATGAATCGCTCTTCCTGTTGTAGCGGCGTAAAATAAAAAACAAAACATGTTCCTGTGTGATCCCGACCGCCGTCTCTGACGAGAAGAAATCAGATCCTCTGACCGAGGTCAGCGTTCCTGCAGGATGGAGGAGAACGTCAAACTTCATCTTCAGTCTGTTTCAAACAGACTCCTGACCGTCTGAGGGTTCTGTCTGAGGGTTCCTGTGTTGTGTGGTTCTCCAGTTCTGGTCTGTAAAGAGAGACGAGTGTTGGACCGGCAGGCTCATGAAGGAGGTCTGCTGCTGGTCCACGATGGCCGGGGGCGGGGTCACCGTCTCTGCTGGCTGTAGACGGGGAACGCCAGCGTGACGTTGAGCGAGTCGTTGTGTTGAACCAGAGACGTGTGCTGGTAGTGAAGCACGAGTTCCTTCAGAGAACCGTACAGGTTGTACGGCTCGGCGAAGCCGAAGCCGGTGCTCGTCTTGTTGATGACGCAGTGTTTCACCTCCCCGTCCACACTGAGGGACACAGAGACAGACATGAGATCACTACACAGAAACAACTTTTCACATCAATCAATCAAACTCCCATCAGCCAATCAGAGAACAGATGAGTGAACAGGTGAGTCTTACACGACGGAGCAGGCGTAGCAGCCCGCCTTGCTGCTGTCTCGGACCAGGAACGTCCCGTCTCTCTTCCCGCGCAGCAGAGACTCGGCCTGGTTGCGTTTGATGTTTCCCAGACGCCACAGACGCTCGTCGTGATGAGGAAGGTCCTCCTCATCCTCCACCATGCTGTACTCACTGAGGGGGCGGGGACACAGAGGACAACACACACACAGACAGCATTGATTAATATGTCAATTATTTCCTTGATCAGTCTTCAACCGATATTCAGTTTAAAATCAAACAAGACAAATAAAAGTCGCTAAAATCTTCTGTCCAAGAAGCTGATGAATTTTCTGTCGATTGATTGACTGACTGATTGATTATTCGACTAACTGATCAGCTCTGCTGCTGTTTGCACAGTGTACTTCCTGTTTTTGACCACCGGGGTGCAGCAGAGAGCTCGATGAGACTTACTCCTCGGTGGTTTCGTTCTTCAGTCCGAGCCACTCGTTCAGTTTCCTTTGACGGACGCCCTTCTGGGTCAACCACCTGGACAGACACAGAGAGGACACACAGCAGCAGTCAGAACCATATACTGATCTCTGATGTCACCGGTGTGTGTGTGTGTGTGTGTGTGTGTCTTACATGAGGTACTGGTCCCTGGTCTTGCGGAGCTGGATCAGGTCCGGTTTGATGCTGTTCATCTTCTTGTCGATCTCTCTGTAGTCGGCCGCCTGTTTCTTCAGGTCCACCTCCAGGTGACGTTTACTGTCCACGATCTCACTGATCCGAGACTTCAGCTTGTCGTAGTTCTCCATGATCCTTTGAGACGAGACACAGAGGGTCAATCGGGGACGTGGACGTCTGACTGGGGTTGGACGACCGGATGAATATATCACCAATCGACCACGGACTGAATCCATCCCCAGTTATTCTTTCTGGCAGATTTTTGGAGCCATATTTGTCATTTTATTTTGCCGACGTGCTGATCTGCAGAGCGGCGGCCGCCGCTCTCACCCGCCAGCTCTGGACACGCCCACTCAGCCGGACCAGGAGCGCTCTGAGCTGCCGCCTGCAGAGTCACACTCTTTTCAAACAGTGAATTAAGGATTTAATTTGACCAATTCGACCACAGTCTCAAATTTAACACACTCATCTGCAGGGAGACGGATATCTGCCGAAAATGATTTATCATGACATCACATCGTTTCCCAGCAGGATGGAACTGTAATTAATAAAATAAAAGTTTTATTCTTTCTGTTGGACAGAACATTCAGGTCAGTCCTCACCGGTTCAGAAGAAGACGAGTCCTGCTGGACGTCTCTGACCGAGATAACGAGATCAATTACCGGAAAATAATCATGAAATAATTAAGATGGCATTTAAAATGTAACTGCAGGTCAGCTGACGACATCACTGAATCACTCTGGATTCTTCTTGTAGCCTCTGGTTGCCATGGCAACTGGGGCTCATTCACATTTGTGGTTGTGTAAATGTATGTGTGTTTAAAGGTCCTCCCTCACAGTTGCCGTGGCAACAGCCTACCTCTGGATCTCCTTCTCGTTGCCCTCTCTGCGAAACTTCTCGATGTACTCTTTGCTGAAGCGCTCCTGCGTCTGACACTGCTCCTCGAAGATCTTGATGGTCTCGTTGAACGCCTCGATGGCCGTCCTCTTCATCTGGATCTCCTGAGGGACGACGACCAGGAGACACACGAGGAGGGACAGGGTGGCGAGAAAAGGGACAGAAGAAGGAAACAATATTTAATATTTTATCTCTCAGCCCACAGTGACTGATGAGGACGCCGCCTTGTGTTTGTCTGAACCTGTGGCTCAGGTGACAGTGGACACTTTTACTGTCTCTGGTGTGTCTCATTAAAGTGTCTCTCTTAAACAGAGTGGAAATTTAACTTTATCATTATTTTAATGTGATTTATGTCTGTTTTTCAGGATTATTACTGAATAAAACCCTGAAACATTAATGAGACATCTCACAGACGTGTGTCTGTTGTTTTGTTGATCCAGTCATCGACATGAGTTCTGCACTGCAGAGTTCTGTAGAACAATAGTTCCCGACCTCTTTCTTTGGAACGTCCCCTGCTTTGTATGTGAGGAACATTCTGTATTCAGACTGCAGGTTCTCACAGCTGCTGGAAATCCTTGAAAACACTTGAATTTTACTGTTTTCAAAGTTTTAAAAGTGCTTGGATTTTGAATAAAGAGCTTGAAACCGTAATTTTTTAAAATTGGTATCAGATTATGAAGAAAAACTTTTCGCCTCTCATCCAAGAGGTTTCTGCACAACTGAAGACTTTGACTTTAGAAAAAGTGAACAAATCCTGAAAACTGTGATTTTAGTCAACATGTCTGAATCTGACTTTCAGGACCGCAGAACAGACAAAGTCCCTGTCATTTCTGGCGGACCCCTGAGGGGGACCCAGACCCTACATTGGGAACCAATGCTGCAGAGTCCTGTAGTACTGTAGTACTGTAGTACTGCGGTGTACCTGTGAGGTCCTGGTGTACTCCTCGTACAGTCGGTCGTACTCTCGGTTCTTCTCCTGGTACTGTAGGTGGTACTCGTGGAGTTTCTTGCCCACAGCTTCGATGCTGTCCTCCTTCACCACCTGATCCTGAACGCGACAAACGTGACAGCCAATCAGGTGACTCAGACCAACACAGCACACAGCCAATGGAAACAAACAAAAAAAAGAAAGAGAAGCAGCTGCACGGACCTGCTGGTGTTTGGAGACCGGGTAGAGCAGCTTGACGTCCAGTTTGGGGTTGTACTGGGCGAGCGACTCGTGACGGTAATGGTTGATGAGCTCCACCACGGAGCTGAAGGTCAGCGGGTCGGAGAAGCCGTATTTTCCCTCCCGATGGAAAATCTTTATCAGCTTGTTGTTGCCTCCTTTCCTGCAGGTGTCGGAGGACATTCAGCCATGAAACCAGATCGAAAAAATTTGACTTGATCCACCAAATTCTTACCATCATCAGTTAATCACCATCATCCCTGGTTTGCACGCAGTAAATAATGATGAACAACTTTGTTTGCAGCCTGTTCATGTTTGAATCACAGCATTACAAAGTCCAAAGTCAACATTTACTGAAAAATTATTTTCCTAAATTCACAACATGCTTTTATTTTACTAAATATTTTTGCGTCAGTCCATATTAGCTGGTTCACACGGGTCGGCCCTCCATGGTTTGGCCCACGTGTTACACATTTATTGATTTTGTTGTTTGTTTTGTCTGGAGGAGTGTGTTGAGTCGGACACTTCACCTCAGAGTCAGAGTGTAATCTCCGTGCATCTTGGTGGAGGCGTCTCGAACCAGGAACGTACCGTCGGCCGTGTCTCTCAGCTTCTCGTTCACCTCCTCTCTGCAAGAAACACACAGGAAACACATCAGACATCATCTCACCGATACAACAGAAGAAATCTTTAATTTCATTTAGAAGAGGTTTTAGAAACTCTTCATATGTGAGTGTAGAGATCTGTCACAATCTGGTCAATTGAAAAATAGATCCCAACAATGTTTGGACCTATTTTTCAACTAGTGATTATCAGGCAATAATTTTTCCACTAATTGATCCATTAAGTGTCAGTTACCTGGAGATGTCTCCCCAGTACCACTCGGCGTCCTGCAGGGAAATACTGTTGTTAAAACTGCTGGGAGCTGCTGGAGTCAAAGACTTGACTGGTTTAGGAGGCAACGCTGCAGCGAAGACAGACAGACAGACAGACAGACAGACAGACAGACAGACAGACAGACAGACAGAGTGTTGAGTTCTGCTGAATCGATCACTGAAAAATGAGTTTTTAATTCTCTACAGCCTCTGATTGGTCCACAGACTCAACCCAAGGCACCTTGGGATTAGATGTAAAAATCTGCTTTATTTGTAAATGAAGGTCACCAGGGTTTTTTTTTTTTACACAAAGAAGCACAAAATGATAAAAGTGCGTGTGTTGAGAAATGTTAATTACAATAATAAATATGTATTTAAAAAGTTTGAATGCAAAACAGTAAATAATAAAACAAAACATCGAGTCGGTTCATTGAGACAGAAATGTGTGATGTTTGCGTGGGAGGCTGCTGTGATTGGTGGACTCGTGGAAAGCTATGACGATCGGTCAAATCTGAGGAACAGTCGCAGAGTTTGGACAAAATTGCACAGAATTCACTGGGATTGGTTGAATTTGTGTGAACTGCAACTTCCTGCATTAACTGTAAAAAACACCAGAGAGGAAATCAGTTTCCTTCAATTATGCTCAGTCTGGAGAAAAAAGGATTCTGGATCAACCAATCAGCTTGCTTGATGTGCACATCACATGACGTGTTGCTGAGATTTGAGAGGTGTGAGAGTGACGAGCGACTTTTACCCAGAATGCCCAGAGAAGGCTCAGCGCAGGTTCATAACAACGTTTACAAGCATTATTAGGGAAACCAACTCGACATGATTAAAATCAGCGGACACGTCACACCGCAGCAGATGAGCAGCTGTAGGTTCTGGTTCAGGTCCCGGTCTCCTACCTGGACTCTGCATGTTGATGTAGCAGAGGATCTTGTCTCGTCCTCTGACTGGCTCGGCCTCAGCCCGGCCCCCCTCCTCTCGCTCCATGTCAGCCTCTAAACCTTCGCCTACCTCCGCGTCGCTTCAGAGCTGAAACCGAACCCGACTCCTCCCGTTCTGGATCTCGTGACGTCCTGCCTGTGGCCGAGCGCTCCGGTTCTGCCTCGAAAACACCGACATCATGGTGAATGAAAGCGATCGGGGCCACGCTCTCCTCCTCTCTGATGTAAGGATGATGTTCAGCTGAAATCTGTAGGATCCGTCTCTGCAGCTGCAGGTCAGCGTGGCACACGTTCTCCTGAGCTGAGACTCGTCCTCTGAGGAACCGACAGTCTGAAAAAACTGGTTTTAGTTCTGCATCGATCTGTCGCCTGCAGTCGTCTTCAGTGTTGAAGATTTAAAACGACGCAACTTTCTCTGCCTCTGCCTCCCTCTCTGAGCACCAGCCTCGGTTCAAAGCTCAGGAGAGCAGCTTGGAGATGTGTGACATCACCGTTGCCCCCAGCCAATCCTGTGATGGCAGTGACATCATCAAGGCAACACCCCCATACCCTACCCTCCCTCCTCTGCTGCATCCTTCACTGTGAGGATAGATGATGTCATCATTTCAGTGTGATCAACACGCTGAACAGACGAATGAGCGACTGACAGAAGAACTGACGGCTCATTCACACAAACTTATTGATCATCGGTTAAACAGACGGAGAGTTTTCAGTCGAGTCGACGCGCTGCTTCTGTCTGAGCTGAATGATCACACTGATGATGATGATGATGATGATGATGAGCAGCTCATTTAATATCAGAACGGGTGAAACGTCTTATTAAACTAAATCTGTGAACATAACGAGCTGTGTGGTCTTTAAGTTGACTCTTCATCTTTACATGAAATAATAATCAATTAAATTTGAGTGATTATAAACCCACAGCAGCTTCACAACACTTTCCTTCATGATCCTCTGACCACCTACAGTTTTATATGTTTAAACCAGCCTGAGTCCGTCTGGTACAAGACCTTAAATCAACATGAAGGCTGCACACTGAACCAACACCTGACTGAAGCTGTAATATTCTCCAGACCATCAGAACTTATTCTGAAAAGGTTTTTCATCTCCAATTAAAACGTATGAACTCTTTTTCCAAAACCCTCCTAAAGTGAGCAGAAGAACTTCCAACCATCAGTCGACCTTTCGAGCATCAGAGCCGAGCATCAGCCAAAAAATCACAGGAAGATCATTTTGTTGTTTAACGTTTTGAGAATACAGTTGAAATGTTTAAAAAAAATACTGAAATGTCAGGAAAAAAATCTTAGTATTACAAAAATAAAGTATTACAAATAAAGTTGAGATACTGAAAAAAATAAATCAGAACCTCTAATATTAAATATCAGTATTTCTGTGTACCAGTTTAGTTTTTTCAGTAATCAGTCAGGAAACCAGTCAGAGTTTCAGAAAGAGTAACAGCTGCTTCACATCTGTTACAGGAAGTGGAATCTGACCAGGTCTGATCAGCAAACAACAACAAACAACAAACAACAACATTTGTACTTTGGAAAACAAAATAGTAATCTTAAACCCTGAGCACTGCATCATGGGCATTATGCAAATGAGAGCTGTGTCTCAGTGTTTTATCTGCAGGACGTGTGAACCTCACAAGTCTGAATCCTACAGCGTCCCACAGAAAACTCCCCAAACAGACGTCTGCATCAACCGACACACGACTTTAAACACCGAAACTAAAGGTCAGTTTCAGCCACAACAATGAGGAGAAGAAGAAGAAGAAGAAGAAGAAGAAGAAGAAGAAGAAGAAGAAGAAGAAGAAGAAGAAGAAGACTAATCTTACACAACCCTATCAGAAGCATTCGAACACTTTGGTACGGCTCCGTTCAGACGTCCATCTGTGCTCTTGATAAACAAGTTGGTTTTAACTTGCTGAACAAATGACATCACTTCCTGCACAGTCAAAATGTTTGATGGTGTAGATACATTAGTAAAACTGCCACAGTATAGAATTTACACTGTTCAGAGACTCATAATAAAATGTGTTGTTGACACTGAAAACCTGTACAGGTTGACTTTTTTCCACACAGAAAATCAACAAGAATCAATAAGGGAATCAATAATGGCCTCCTTATCAATAAAATCTTATCAGTTCACATTCATATTTTGAGCTCTGCGCCAGTGTTGGTGTTTTTGCTCGTCACTTCTTGAGCTGAAATATTTTAACTCCAACTGTAAAATCTTCATCCTCGCTGACGGAGCAGATCAGTTTTTTCTCTGATGTCACCGTTTGATATCGAACGCAACGTAAAGACAATCTACATGTGACGACGTGACGACGAAGGAACGCTGCAGCTAGATCTGACTTCACACACACACAGACACGTGTGTGTGTGTGTGAGAGTGTGTGTGTGTGTGTCTGTGTGTGTCTGTGTGTGTGTGTGTGTGTGTGTGTCTGTGTGTGTGTGTGTGTGTGTGTCTGTGTGTGTGTCTGTGTGTGTGTGTGTGTCTGTGTGTGTGTGTGTGTGTGTGTGTGTGTGTGTGTGTGTGTGTGTCTGTGTGTGTGTGTGTCTGTGTCTGTGTCTGTGTGTGTGTCTGTGTGTGTGTGTGTGTCTGTGTGTGTGTGTGTGTGTGTGTGTGTGTGTGTGTGTGTGTGTGTGTGTGAGAGTGTCTGTGTGTGTGTGTGTGTCTGTGTGTGTGTGTGTGTGTGTGTGTGTGTGTGTGTGTCTGTGTGTGTGTGTGTGTGTGTGTGTGTGTGTGTGTGTGTGTGTGTGTGAGAGTGTCTGTGTGTGTGTGTGTGTTGTGTGTGTGTGTACCTGGTGCAGCCTGGTTCATGTTGAGCTCGCTGGTTATCAGAACCTCCAGGACCTGAACCAGAGGATCCAGACTGGACTCGGACCTGAACAGGAACAGCGACTCATGATCAGTCAGCGCCGCAGCAAACGATTGATTTAATGTTGGATTAACTTGTCAATCTTTTTCCTTCATTAATCAATAAATAACAAATAATGAGAATCAAAGTAAACACTGACCCTGCAGTGTGTCTGAACAGCAGTGGACTGAAGCTCTCCGACAGGTTTCGTGGACTCAGCTGGTTCCTGGAGCCGTGCTGACAGAGGCGGGCCAGGTGCCTGACCACGCTGAGCAGGGTCAGGCCGTACTGGGCGGGACAGCTGGGCGAGCTGGCCACGCCCCTCAGCACCTGAGCGCAGTCCTCCAGGTCCCGGACCTCTGCAGAGGGACGGACGGACAGAAGAAGAAAAGGGCGGTTTACAAACGGACTCTGAACCTGAAGGAACCCGCAGGACCCGTCTGTGTGTGTCTGGACCGGATCCGGCCATCTGACCTTGTACTGCGTGAATCACGTCGGTCTGCAGCGAGGACGGGAGGACGGGGCCGGGCAGATCCTGAAGGAACCGGACCACCCCGTCACACAGTGATGACACCTCCAGCTGCTCCAGGTCTGAAAAACAAACACACCGACCAGAGAATCAGAAATCACGAGAAAAAATGATCCTGTCAATTAGACACTGGGTCCAAACAGGGACGAACCACACGTCAAACACACCAACTAAATTTATTGGTAGAAAAAAAAAGCAGAAGTGCTGTTTCACAACACAAAGACCACATATTTATTATTCAGGCCGTCGTCTATGAACTAGATCACATGACCAGCAGCGTCATCAGGATCTGTTTCACCGCCTCGTCTGAACATAATCTGTCAAAAATATTGTTTTTAAGAGTAACACAACTATAAAGGAACGTCAAGTCCGTATTTTGGACAGAAAGAAAACATCGTTGTAGAGCTGCAACTGATGATTAATCAGTAATCTGTCAATCATTGTTAGGATTAATCAATTAGATCAAGATGGGTCAAAAAACATACAAAGACAGGTTTGGACTAATTTTTCCGATAATCAATTAGTTGTTTGGTTCATAAAATGTCAAAGAATAATGAAAATTGATAAACTATTATTAATCTAGCGTTCAGTAGAAGAAGGTGGCGGTGGCTCCTCACCGGAGTCGGCGAGCTGTCGAGTGTCCAGCGTTCCTCCACTCAGACTGCGATACACGGCGGGACTGTCCACACCTGCAGTTCAAGTCAGACAGCAGCATCGTATTTAACAAAGTCAAACAACACAAAACAAACAGAACTTTATTTTCACTTCATCACTTCCTGTCAGACCTGCATGATACTGACAGGAGCACAAACGCATCATCAGGTATGTTTGATTTATGGATGTTTTGGTACCTTTGGTCTCCACGGCCTCCATCAGTCTGCTGAGGAGGGGTGGGGCCGTGTCCGGAGGTCCGAACTGCTCCGGGAGGTCCGGCAAAACGAAGCCTGGAGACAAACACAAACTGTTCAACGTCAAAGTCAAACATCACGTCCTCAAATGTCTCTTTCTTTTGTGAGATTCAGTTTCCTGTCAGAGAGAAAAGAAACCACAAAATATTCACATTTAAGAAAAAAAAACTCAAACTGATCAATCAATTATAATAAAAGTTAGTGATTCATTTAATCACTGCAGCTCTAAACTGTTTTAATATGAAAGGGTGACAACTGCAGGAAGTAGAGAAGACAGACAGACAGAGAGACAGACAGAGAGACAGACAGAGAGACAGACAGACAGACAGAGAGACAGACAGAGAGACAGAGAGACAGAGAGAGACAGACAGACAGACAGAGACACAGACAGACAGACAGACAGACAGACAGACAGAGAGACAGAGAGAGAGACAGACAGAGAGACAGAGAGACAGACAGAGAGAGAGACAGACAGACAGACAGACAGACAGAGAGACAGACACACTTCCTGTGTTCTCTGGTAAAGCTGAGATCTGTGCTGTCAGCAACCACAGCCTAGACTGAACAACACCTCTGTGTGTGTGTGTGTGTGTGTGTGTGTGTGTGTGTGTGTGTGTGTGTGTGTGTGTGTGTGTGGTTGTTGTGCATCAGGTTGCTGCAGGAGAAGCAGCTGAAGGAAACTCTGGTGTGACTCAGAGCGTTGAAGTGTTGAGGTGATTCATTCAACATCCAAATATTACTGAAATTAAAATGCGCCCAGAAATATCCAAACATGATTTTTTACTGTATTGTGCAGCTTCAGCTCAGCATCAGTACCTTTAAAGGTATTTATTTAAATGATTCCTGCATTTCATCCATTTGGTTTCCAGATCCAGAAAAAATGACTTTTTATATATTTTTCACCACAGACGTTGTTCATAAAGAAGAAACTGACAGGCAACAGGTTTCTGACTCAAACAAACTAAAGCTGAGAGACTGTAAGATATTCCTGAGTCTATTATGGACTCCAAACATGTACCACATGTACATAACATGTATGATGTATATATATATATTCAATTTGTGCTGGGAGCCTAAAATGTCTTATTTTATAGCAGCTTTTCTAAACAAATTGTTTTCAGGGATTTTTTTTGCAATTAAATTGCAGGAGCAAATGAAGACTGCAAAAGAAAGTTGAGATTTTTTGTATAATTCACTAAAATGTCTAAGTAACCTCACAAAAAAGACAAAAACTCAAACAAAAACTGCTTTTGCTGCAGATGAAGAAGTGCGCCTGGTGCGTATTCCACAAAAAGACTAAATCTTTTTGGAGTTCAAACTGTTAAAACAACAAACACAAAATTCTAAAATAAAAGTGCACAGAGCGTTTCAATACCTGCGACAAAACAGAAAATATATACATAAAAAAAAATAAAAATAGTGAACAGTGAAACAAAACATGGAGTCGATTCACTGAGACGTGATGTTTGCTGTCGCTGGAAGAAATCAGCAGATGATGATTGGTCAAACTGGCAGAGACACTGCTGCGTTCTGCACAACAGAATCTGACCACAGTCAGAGGAGGCGGGGCTACGTGGACGCTGCAGCAGTGTGTGTGTGTGTGTGTGTGTGTGTGTGTGTGTGTGTGTGTGAAGAGGAGAGAGAGTGAGAAAAAGCAGCTAGTTCCAGAGTATTGATCGGTATTGAAAGTATTCCAGGTATTTTTGACAACACTAATTTAAACACAGTCCACAGTGTTCTCACCCTCTGACTCGGAGTCGGTCCTCACTGATGCTGCAGAGGGCGGTCTGGGTGGGCGGGGCTTTGGGGTGGGCGGGGACATCCTCTTTCTGCCGATAAACTCCACGTATGTCCCCGGGAAGTCGCCTTTCTCCTGTTGGCCGAGAAGTGGTCAAGTTAGAGACACAGCGGCGTCCAATAAAATGTGACTATTATTGAGTTTGTCCACCGGAGGGCGCTGACACAAACTGCTCAATGCACTTTAATAAAAACATGTAAGGGACTGAAATCAACAAAGTTTGTTCCTGGCAGTTCAGTCGGTGGAGATCGCGCCTCGTCACTCCTCTACAGCGTCCGTCTGGAAAATTTAAACATATTGATTCACCAAACAAAGAGCTGATCGGAACATTCAGTCAAACTACAAAGCTGTTGAGGCGAATCACTGACAGTAATCTCCTGTCATATTATTGTCTAAAGAAGTTTAAATGAAGGAATCGCAGGGGACTGATTATTTCCTGGTTGACTGAGAAACATGATATCAGCTGAGATGCAGAATATTTACAGGAAACATGAGACAAACACAAAGAGCCCAAGACGACGTGGAGGACACCGAGTCCATCAGGTGTCAGATACATTTACAGATTTCTGAGTCATGATCGACTAAAGCTGAGTGTGTGTGAAGAGTGTGTTTCATCTGAGGTGAAATGGAAACTTCAAACTGCTCGTAGGTGTGATGGAGCAGTCATCAAAGATGATGATGATGATGACGATGATGATATTCCTCATCCTTATTGGGGATGATTAGTGATTAGTCGACAACATGATTAAATGTCTCCACCCTGGTTAGTCAGGTTCAAATGACTGTTAATACACACTGTAGTTTTTCTGACGAGGTTTAAAACAATCAATTAATAAACTGTGCTCAGTTTGAAGCTTTCTGAGTGTTTTCTTACTGTTAGACGAGATGACCAGTCTAAATTCAAATCTGCTTTTAATCCACAGGGAAATTAGACTCTATTCAGTCATAACAATAAACAGATTAATAGAATTTTTGCTGACTTTTATTGCAGCAATTTGGTTGCAAAAAAAGAGTCAGAACTAGGGCTGTCACTTTTTATTTGAGTTTCACACATTTGTTCAGACATGAGGTGAAAAGTTCACGTTCAAGCTGCAACTACCTGTTCGAGAAGTCGGCATCAGTCTCTACAGGTGCATCAGACAATTTGATGTAGTTTAGCTTAGGATCCAACAGGGGGCGCTCTAAGAATTCACTATCATGTCGACCTCCTGACCTATCACTGAACGAAGCGAATGTTAATGTGTTGTTTTGTTACGAAAATGGAGGAGAATAGCGAGCAAAGCAGTCCTGAGCGGACAATCACGACACAAAACATCTGGGAAGCAGCGTGTGGAAGTACTTTGGGTTGTCATGGACAACGATCAGGCTGTTTGTCCACTTCGTAAAAAGCAGCCGTCTTACTCTTCAATGACAACAAACCTGCGGGTTCACCTGCTGTCTTACCACCCAGCTGAGGCAAGCATCAGCAGCACACCGGCTGAGTTTGACATCTCCCGTGAAGCGGCTGTAGCGGTCGCCATAAAGCTCTGAACTACGTTAACGACATATGTAATTTAGGGCTTATTAATGTACCCTGTTTGGCACGCATGTTAAACCTGGACGTGCGCAGGGGGCTTGGGGTGAAAGCCGTTGACACTGCGCTTTCCAGACTAAAGCAACGTTTGGGGACTTGTATAAATCGAGTGACTTTGGTAAAGGCAGCGGTGACGACATCCTGGAGATGCAAGCCAACATGAAGGAGACTCCTCTGTCTGCAGACAGCAACCTGCTGCTGTGGTGGAGAGACACTGGGAGCAACAGATATCTGCAGCTCTCAAAGCTGGCCCGTAAATACCTGTGTGCGCCAGGAGCATCTGTGCGTCAGGAGCGTCTGTGCGCTCTGAGCGCGTGATCTCGTCGGCAGGTAATATTGTAAATAAAAAGAGAGCCGCACTTGATCCGGATCAAGTTGATAAACTTGTGTTTCTGGCAAATAATGTCAGAAATGAAGACGGGCCTTTCGGCTTGACTATCGGTTCTGTTGACCTTGATATGTTTTTATTTCAAAGCTGTCGGAGCTCCGCCCTGTTCTCTGTCATCTGTACATTTTGTATTCATCCTACTGTGTGTTCTATGTTAGGAACACTGTAGCACTTTGAGTTTCATTATGAATAAAAAGTGTGGCACTTTTTTTTTACTTTGTTTTATTGAGAGCGAGACATAAAGAAACAATAAGTTAATGCAGCTGTTAAAAAAATAACATTTGATTGTTAGAAGAATGAGAACTTTTTGTGTGTGTGTGTGTGTGTGTGTGTGTGTGTCTGTGTGTGTGTGTGTGTGTGTGTGTGTGTGTGTGTGTGTGTGTGTTGGGGGGGGGTCATTTTAAATTTGTTCGATCTTGATTTTTTTGAAAAGGTCACAGCCCTAATCAAAACTGTGCAGCTACAATGTTATTACACAATCATCTGATTGGTCAGTTACATGATTGAGGGTCAGTTATTTCTGTATAACAGACCGTTGCTATGGACACAGTTGTCATTATAGACTGGCGGAACAATAAAATGATTTTTAAATCACTAAAAGCATTTTGGTGGCAGTGAACAGGATGTACCTGTGTGGTCTCGTTGAAGCCCGGCAGCCAGCCGATCTCTGACGGTCGTTCTTCGGCTCCGTTGATGCAGCCGAGTGCCAGCAGCGCTCCTTTACTGACCAGCAGCACGTCTCCAACGTGCAGGTCGATGTCCTCGTCCCGCTCCTTCTTGTAGTCATAAAGCGCGCGGTACTGAAAGCCCTCAGAGCTCATGGTGACGGCGGATATAGCTTGAAAAGAACTCACAAAAACTGCTCTGATTCAAAGATATAAAAATAAGATTTTCTCTGGTCCTGAGTGATCTAATGTGGACAATCTAGACGCTCTGTGTGTGTCTCCCCTGTCTCCATGTCAGCTGACGTCTCGCTAACGTCCTGTCATCCCTCCAGGCCGAGCCACAGCTGCTCAGTCGACGTGTCCTCGCCGTTCATGAACAGGAGTCTCAGCAGAGGTAGAGGCCACATCTGGGGAGGTGACGACCTGCGAGACAAGAGCAGGACAAACTTTAACCCACGAGACAGAAGACAGACGCCTCAAACTGTCTGTTCAGTCCGTTTGTTTTAATGGATTCAAGGTTTGAAAAGTGCCTGAAACTGTAATTAATTCAAACTATAATCACATTACTTTCATAATAGTTACTTAACTTTTCAGATAAAGAAATGTAATAAGTCAGATTTTTGCTGAAACAGGAAATACAATCATATATAAATCCGTCAGCTCTGTCCCTCATCAATCATCAGTAAAATTAATCAATTAATCAATTAATCAAACATTACCAAATGGATTCTTACCCTCAATCAAAGTTTTAGTTCCACAGCAACATGTTCCATGTTCTCTGACAGTGTTACACCCTTACAAGTAAAGCTGCTAACCAGAACCACATAGGGTTCTTCAGCTTGTCCCCATAGGAGAACCAGTTTTGCTTCCTGTTAGAATTATTTTTTTTTTTTTTATAAAAGTTCACCTGGAACTCTTTCAAAGATATCTTCTTTCTTTCCATGATTTGACGTTCCTTTATAGTTGTGTTACTCTTAAAAACAATATTTTTGACATTATATGTTCAGACGAGGCGGTGAAACACAGATCATGATGACGCTGCTGGTCATGTGATCTAGTTCATAAATAATAATAAGCACTTCTGCTTCTTTTTTTAAATAAAGGGTTTTCTACCAATAACGTCAGCTGATGTGTCTGACGTGTGGTCACCTCCATTCAGCTTTCATTGGATTAAAAGTAACAAGAAAATTTAAAAAGTCCAAAACACAAAGACTGTTCACGGAAATATAAATCAAGATGTGAAAGGACGAGTCGATCAACAGGAAAAACACTTCCACCTCCTCAACTGAGAGCATTTCTCATTTCTCACCTCGTTGTCTCGTGATGAGTAACGTTTCAAAAATAAAACCTTCTCTGACATGTTTATAAGACACACAGTTAATCCAGAACAAACATTTATTGACATTAAAGGAACTGTTAGTTGCTGCTTGATAGAAAACAGAGAAGATGATCTAGTCTTCACTTTGGACAAGCTGTGATCAGAGAACAATATTATTGATATTTTGACTTGAAAACAATAATCGATAATCAAACTTAATAGAAATTAATTTCTGTGACCTAAAAAGAATTAGGAGATCATAGGGAGGACTGAAACTGCCAAACCATATATAAATGAAAGAATATGTCATCATTCTATATTTATTATTTACTTTTCAATTATATGTATTAATATATTCATGTTTAATTGATTGAAATCTAACATTTATTTAAAAATTCATCCACAGTGTCCTGGGGTTGACTTTCTGCCTTTTGGTCGATCAACAAAGATCAACTGCAGAGGAGGGAATAAAGTTTGTCAGAGTTAAAACAAATTCATTTTTTAAATGTGTGATTAACACACGTTCTGTTATTAAGGCCTGAACCATAGTTTGAATCAGCAGCTGGAAATAAATCAGCTCACATTCGCAAAGACAAAACACAAGCTTTGGTCAAATGTTTAGACAAACAGACGTATATGAGGAGGGAGATGATGGAGATGATGGAGCTGCAGATCCACCTGAAACCAGGTGAAAGGAAAGTCTGAGCCACAGCAGAGCAAGTTTCATTTGTTTACTTTTAAATACTTGATTACTTCCTGCTGATTGATGGTAACAGTGAGGGAGGAGGAGGAGGAGTGAGTGAAGTACTGACTGATATAAAAACTTTATTGATGATGAATCCTGATGTTACTGTACAGTTCTGTGGTTTAAACACTACAGATTCAAATATCTGTCTCTGTAAAGACCAAACTGACAGACGCTCGTCTCCTCCATGAAACGTTTGTCTCTGTCATGATGAAGAGTCCAGACTGTCTGTCCTCTTCATGTCCTCAGTGTGTCTGTGTGCAGTTTACTGTCTGCTGTGATCTAAAACATCCTCACTGATGGAAATGATCCTGCTGCATTAATACTAAAACACTGTTTCATCATTAAACACACTGAGCTGAATAAAGGAATCAAGATTTTATTAAAGAAATTAACTATTATTAACAATAATAATACTAGAGAAATAAATAAATGCATATAAATACCAATCTTTTCCTAAAACACAGCTGGTTCTGTGGTGTTTGAATTTTAAATCTGAAGCCTGCAGTGAACCACTGAAGCTTTAAGTGATTTTTCTATTTAAGTTTTCAGTGTGTTTTTGGCCTTAAAGTTAAATTGAGCAGGTCAGTATGTTCATCTGTGCCTGGTGGACTGATGACTGTGTAATATTATTATACGAGTATATTTTTCATACCAAATGCAGTGCCTGTGAGGGTTTCTGGACAATATTTGTAATTGTTTTTTGTTAATATCACTCATGCAATTAATTGTGATCGATTGACAGCCCTAAAATAAATAGAGGAGGCCACTTTAAACAAATATTTATGTCACATCCTACAAATTAATTAACGCTTACATTTACTTTTATTACTATTTTTTGTACATTTAATGGCATGTTAATTTGTTTAGTCTAGACCTGCAACAATTAATGGATTATTAAATAATGAACTACTTTGATTTAATCAAATTGAGTCTTTTTTTAAATAATACTACTAATAATAATAATAATAATAATAATAATAATAATAATAATAATAATAATCCAAATTCTCTGATTTCAGATTCTTAAAAGTGAATATTTTCGGGTTTCTTTCCTCCTCTCTGACAGTAAACTGATGATCTTTGAGTTGTGAACAAAACAAGACATCTTGGGCAGTGATTCACATTTTTCAACATTTTCTAATATTTTATGGACTAAATTTATCAACTAATCTAGACACTTTAATCGATGATGACAATTATTGGTTGCAGCCCTAATTTAATAAATTCAAATTTATAATATCTATTAAACCAATTTTCGTGAACTAAAATATGTACATCAGACAAGCATTAGGACGATAAAGAAAATGTAATTTTTAACCCTGAAACTGTTTTTTACTTCCCAGTTCCTGTCAAAAGAGAATCACTGACAGCTACATTTTAATCTAAAGGACTTTCAAACACGTTCATAAAGCCGAAAAAAGAAAAACAACGTTTCTAACATGAAACACTGTTTGTATCTTCTAAAATACTTGTATTTTACAAAAGTAAGTTAAATAAAAACAGAAGCAGCGGAGTTTCAAATGGGCTTTCATTAAGTAAACAGCAGAGCAAGGAAAACGGGTCAGAAAATCTGAGATACTTTCTGATTAGAAACAATAAAACAAAGTTGATATTTCATCTTTATCTAAATCCCCAATATGTAGTCAAATCGATCCATAAAGGCGCAGTCATGAAACTCAGACGCTCTGAATCCCTCCAGGAAACGGGAAACGACAATGCATGCCAGCGCTAGCTTAGCCCGCTAACAGTTAGCTTCTGTCAACGTCTCACCTTTGAGTTTTTCACCAGTTCAAACGTCCAGAGGCGCGAACAGCGGCGGCCATTTTGGAACAAAGAGAACACACGACGTCCTGACGTTCAAAAACTCAAATATTATAATATTTCACTGATTATTTCCGAGATGAAAACACTCGTGGGTCTGCCGTCTGAATTCTAACTGATGCATTGGAGACGTCAAGCTAGCTAGTACTCAACTTAATTCCGGTACCGACTTTCAAAATAAAGCAAATTTTAACGCACTAAAATAAAATATAACTTTTACCGCTTTTACGGTAAAACGATCACCGATGATATAAGAATACACTTTACACTACAGTTTTTTTTTCCCCAAAAGTCTAGATTTACTATCATTTTACGAGCTACATTCGTTGTTTTTCATTGCAAATTCCGGATGGCTTTCAAAATAAAACTTAATTCGTGAACATGTGTTGTAAAATGAATACCACCAGCGACAAATAATGTTAATTTTTCATCCATGTTCACAAATCCAAAATTATTTTCAACAATCTTGTCTTTGGATCACATATTTGCAGCGTTAAAAGGCCAGAAACGTGAATTTAAGAAATTACACTCAAGAGATTACAGCTGGGCAGGGAGGCAGGGCGCAACGTCACATCCGCTAACCCAGATTTTAATGCAGTGTGCAGGCTGTCAAGACAGGGCACCATGGCAACAAAAGAGAGAGAGAGAGAGAGAGTGAGTGTGTGTGTATGTGTATTTGATGGGGGGTGTATTCAAGCTGTCCTCATTTATTCAGGTCTTATACAAGCAGCAGTCTTTGAACATGGCTGTGTGTGTGTGTGTGTGTGTGTGTGTGTGTGTGTGTGTGTAACTGAAAAGCATGGTGACTCCTGCATCATGTGACTGCTGCTGCAGCTTTTCCAGAACAAAGTGCACATCATATGTAGCCATTCATCCATCACTGCAGACATTTCATTTAATACATGAAACCATTATTTATTAAAAACCGACATATAAAATTCATCCAGAAACATTTGCTCAAATCCATAAATATACAACACAGAGGAGAATCTGGCACCAAAACACAGATATAAATATAAAATATTAATAAAGTCCTGCAGTTGAAATATTCATATGAAAACTGAGCAGTTCCCCAAACTGGGATAAAATATCGATAAAATTAGTACATAATTAAAGGTAGTCAGTGTGTTCCCTACAGTACATGTCAGTTTTTATATTTAGAATATTTTCACAACTTTACCTTTCTGTTTCATGGGAAACCACTGTTATACAGGAAATATCACTTTCCAGCCAAACTCCACTGACAAAATCAGTGATTTTAGCTCACAGGACACAGGAGTTGTTGGTCTGCTGCTGCCTCCATCTGTTAGTGTGTTTGTGTTACTGTGGGATTTCTGTGTTTTAAAGGAATAGTTTGGATTCACACAAGTCACACAAAAACACTGACCAACTAACAGATGGAGGCAGCAGCAGACCATCAACTCCTGTGTCCTGTGAGCTAAAATCACTGATTTTGTCAGTGGAGTTTGGTTGGTTTGTAGAGAGTGATATTTGTCTAATGGTGGTTTCCTGTCAGAAAAGTGTCTGACAGAAAGGTAAAGAGGAGAGAATATTCTTAGTGACCACCATCTGCTGTAGGTAACACACTGAGGAGAAGAACCTCACAATAATGTGAATTCTTTAGGACTGCAGTTATGATGATGATAAAATATTCATATAAAACTTTGTAAACACGTTTGAGCCTGAGTGTGTGTTTTGTTTGGAGCAACCACGCTGCTGTTACTCGTCTACAAGCTGAAGATGTTCCCCAGTCTGTGAACAGACAGGTTGATTGTCCCCGACAGGTGCAGCTCGTCCTTCAGGAAGCGTCCCACCTGCTCAGACCGCAGGACGTCACAGAACACCCAGATCTCCGCCCGTTCCCTCTGGATGTTGGCGTTACACATCGGCAACTTGGAGCTCTGGATGGAGCGGCTCACGGCACGCCACACCTGCAGGGAGGAGGGAACGGCGGGGCGAGACGAGGTGAGGAGGATGATGAAACAGATGGACATGAACTCATACACATGAAATCAAAATACACATTCATTACTCCTGTCACAATCTTGTCAGTTAAAAAATGGGTCCAAACATGTGAAAACCGGTGGAGATCATGTTTGGATCATCTTTCAACTAGAAAACAATCTGGCAATAATTTTCCCAATAACTGATTAGTTGTTTGGTCCATAAAATGTCAGGAAATGATCCCAGTGATGATGCATGTTAGCATTTAACTGTGTGCAGCTTCACAGACCGCAGCCTCTGACCTGTTCAAGGTCCTCGGCCGCCGCCGCCGTCCCACAGTTATGTTGACTGATGACCCATCTGACCCTCTGGCGGAGGTGGAGCCGGTGTTTGGACACCATGTGATGGAAGTGTTTGGACAGAGACTGGGAGCTCTGCAGCAGGACGCCTCCCTGGGTGAAGACGCTCCAGGACCGTTTGACCAGTGAGTCGTCTTTGTCTCTGTGTATTTCAAGAGATGGTCTGCTGGACGGTCTCCCTGCTGGGGTGACGTGACTCGTGGTTTCTGAGACACAGATGTCCTCTTTGGGGTTTTGTGGACTTTCATGTGATGTTTGTAGTTTTTGTAGCCCGTCTCTGGTGCAGGTGATGACAGGAGCCGGTCTGGCGGGTCTGATTGGCAGGTGGCGGTCTGCTGCGGCGGGGAACCAAGGGTTGAAGACAGGAGGAGTCCTGCAGGGGAAAGACTCCAGAAGCTTCTCTGTCCTCTCCAACAGAAAACTGAGGCCAGCAGCTGATCCAGGCTGGTAGTGCAGAACCACATCCTCCATACAGATGGACGGACGGAGGTCAGAGAACCAACTGCACCACCTTCCTCCTCCTCCTCTTCATCCTCGTGATGATGTCACTTCAGCTACACAGTACAAAGGATGATGGGAGAACAGGAGTAAATGCAGTATAGTCCAAGTGAAACCTGAGGAAAGTCAAGTAGAACACTGGTTAGTTTACATGAACACCTGATCAACACCTGGGCAATATATGGGTATCAATACTGATTAGATCGATCAGGATTAGGGCTGAACAATTAACATACACACTTCACATGTCTGGACAGATCTCTTTTCTCTAATAATTATTTCCTCTATCAATTAATCTCAAATTAGTGGTTTGGTCCATAAAATGTCAGACAACGATGAAAAATATTGATCAGAGTCTAAGATGACGTCCTCAAACGTCTCGTTTTGTCCTCAACTCAAAGATCTTCAGTTTACTGTCAGAGAGGAAAGAAACCAGAAAATATTCACATTTAACAAACTAAAATAAGAGATTTTGGATGATTTCCTTAAAAATAAAAGATTCAAACTGTCTGTGGACTGTGGGAGGAAGCTGGAGAACCCGGAGAGAACCTACGCAGACACGGGGAGAACTGGGGGATTGAACTCGGGACCTTGTTGGTGTGAGGCAGCAGTGCTGACCACTGCACCACCGCGCCGCCCGGACTCAATCTCACCAGAGATAAAAAATAACGTCTCAAAGCCACTGGATCAGTCTGTGGTAAACATGTATTGATTAACTAGTCAGCATCCAGGTAACATGTGGTTCTGGGTGATCTAAAACAACTGAGGGGTGAAACTACGAAGCAAGATTAATGGGTTAGTGAAGGTGGCTCTCTGTTAACCTGCCAGATCACCATGGTAACTGATGCTAAACTCATAACCTGGTCGGCAGCAGGTTATGTTCAGAGTCTGTGTCACACACAGTCAACAAAGAGTTAACAAAGCGAGCTGATAGCAGGATCCATTATGTCTGACTGAGGTTTGAGGTTTTGTCGAGCAGCTCGTGGAAACAAAGCCTGTCTGTGTCGCGCTGCCTTCGTAGGACAACCCTCAGGTTCCCGTACTTTATCTTAACGTGTTCTTTACAGGCGTCTTCTAGAGGCTGCGGCCAAATACAAACGTACAAATACGTTTAAACAGCGAGTACACTCTGCAACACAGAGCCACGGGAAGAGTACAAGATAAACGAGAAGATTTTACACACAACATAGTACTGAAGACATGGACTTGAGTTACAGTCATTCTCCAACATCTGTGTATATTGTAGAGTAAAATATACTTACTCGGCTACATTGTAAACGAGGTCTCTGCCTCAGTGTATTCCCGAGTATAAATAAAGGTTGAATGAATGAATGAAAATACAGACGCACCGGCTCAGACCGCTTTATTCGTCTTTAAGGGCTCGTCAATATCGTATTTACACCAAATGAGCCAAGCACGGCGTGTCTTTCCCGAATGATTCTGTCCCAAGTTTTGTAAAATCTTAAAAATCAAACTCCATCACGCAGAGTAGTATTTAAATTGTTACGTCACTTTACTGAACTTCTTTCTCGGTATTTCCAAACATTCTACAACAACGAATCAACAGACAACAATGACGCAGCGCCTCTCGTGGACAAAGTAAAACACAATCACAGAGTCTGCGTTAGATCATCGCTGCTGAAAACCAGAAGGGATAAAACACCGGTAGCCAATGCTAATGTTTTTAGCTCGTCATGCTAGCGGCTAGTTGTCGTTAGCCAAACACAGCTAATTAACTAGAAAAACCAAGCGGAGCCGTTAAAGATGCGACAAACAGCAATGTTTAACACATAACTGGCCTTTACAGCCCAATACCATGAAATACCGACCTTTAAATCAATGGTTACTGATTTTCTTTAACAACAGACCACCAACGAGTTCACAGCAACAGACAAACTAACATGGCGGCAATTTGTTGTGCGCGTCCCGGAAACTCTCGCGATATTTCAGTCAACTACCGGAAGGCGCAGGAACGTCCGTAAAAAGAATAAATATGGAAATATAAAAATGAATAAATAATAGGATTGATAAGTAAATTCAAAATATCCCAGTCTAAAGATAAATATGTAAAAGAATAAATACGTTTAAAAGTAAAATACAAAGAGGAATACATGAGTGAAATAAAGGTTAAATAAATCAGAAAGAATAAATGAGTAAATTAGAACATGCAGAAATATGAAGAGAAATAAGGAATAAGTTTACAAACTGAAAGATAAAGAGGAATAAATGAGCCATAAGGAATAAGAAGAATAAACAAGGAAAACTGACAATAAATAAATTAGAAAATGTGGACAAAGAATTGAATTAAAGAATAAATGACTATTTGAAAACGTGTGCATAAAGAGAAATGAAAAATAAATAAAACAGTAGAAATATAGATATTTAAAACAATTGTCATTTATTACACCATATATTTATGTATTCTGTATATTTTAAATGTCTTTTACTTATTTTTATCATTTTATTTTCCATTTTGTTTTTGCTTGAATGAAGTCATGAATCCTTCCTGTAGTTGACAGCTTGGCCCCTCAAGGGACAACAAAAGCAAAATGGATTAAAAAGCTTAAATAGGCTTTAAAAATCATATTCAACAAAACAAAACAAATCATCAGTTGATTTGGATTTCTGTTCCAACGTCATCATCTTCTTCCACCTTAGAAGGATTTAATTTGGACTGTGACATGAGTATAAACAAATCCATTTTTATTTATCAGTAGAACTTCTCTCCAAATAATTCAAATAAGAATATTTTATATTTAAATCAATGCTTACATAAACACATTTCTAACTAATTTAAATGTCACAATCTCCCGGTCAGCTCTGTGAACAGTATTTCTGGATGAACGCGGTCTCTTCATAAAGACTTGATTTTGAAAAACCGAAAAAGTCGACAGCATTTTTACCTGCTTTTTTAAAAAAGGTGCCAGACTCAAGGTTTGTTCCCACAGCAGCTGCATAAATCATGTCTACGTGCAGCAAAAGAAAAAACAAACGACACTGACGCAGCCCACAAGTTTGTCAATAGGACATTTTTATTTCATACGTCTGTTGTCTTTATTCAAATTACAGTAATATACTTGCTGAGATGACCACCGGCTGCAGCCTGGACAGCTAAAACTGACAGCTGTACTACTTGAAGCAAACTTTTTTCCTTTTTTTTTTCTTCTTTTTTAAAATTATCTTGCAACAGAAAAAGCACATATGCCAGGATGAGATGTGGTGTGGAGGTGACGTCAGGTAGGTTGGGTTATAGTGCTGGTCTAAAAAAAAAAAAAACAAAACAAAAAAACAAACAAAAGAAAAACAGAAAAAACAAAAGAAAAACATTGCGCGTTGTACATGTTGTAAAAGGATCAGAATATGGCACATTTGGTCCACGTTGGTAGTTTTATTATCTCGTTTTCAAACATGTAAGAAACAAAAAAAGAAAGAAAACAGATCATAGTTGTACGTGTTGGTTTTTTCCCCAGAAGCACAGCATTATTAATGACAGCATATTGAAAACAAGACTGTAGAGGGGGCCGCTCTTTAAGTTGCTCTTTATGTTTAAATCTTGGTTCATCAGCCAATCGTTTGTTTCGTTTCTCCCTGGTACAGTATCATCGTCATCATCATCATCATTATTATTAATATCTTCCATCCAAAATGAAGGGGTGGGGGGGCAGGAGGGGAGGGAGGGGGTGGAGCTTCATGGATGATTGACAGGGATGGCTTTGGACATTCACAGGAAGTAGTCAGGAGTGCGTCTGGTCACGTGGGGCTCACCGCGGCGGGGGGCGGGGTCAAACTGAAGGCTGAGGAGACAGAAAGGGTCTGTTACTGACAAAAACATCAAACATTCATGTGTTTAATATTTGTGTCAGGATGTTTGCGTGATGATTGTGTTTGAGAGAAAACTAAGAAACTTTGTGTTAAACATGTTTGAGGCTCAGGAAACTTATCAGCGGCTGCACTGATGACCTGACAGATGTGAACTACACCATTTTTCGGACTATAAGTCGCACCAGTCAAAAAATGCATCATGAAGAAGAAAAAAACATAAATAAGTCGCACTGGACTGTAAGTCGCATTTGGGGGGAATTTATTTTAACCGTTGTCCGTGCTCTGATAGTTGCATGAAGCCGTAACACCAAGAAGGTCCTCCTGCAAAGTCATTCATATTTGTTGCCTTGGCAACTACCAGGGCGTGGAGACGCAGTGAACCGGTGACAAGTCTCTCCCAGCAGCACGGTGTTCAAGCACCCATCTGTGAACTCGTTCCTCCAGCTGTGGCCATCTTGCTTTTAGCCCGCGATTATCTTTCTGAGTTTTCTTCACTGCAGTAAGAGTAAACTCTGCTTTCCACCAGTCCCTCACAAGTTTCTCACTCAGTCCAAACTTTCTTTCTGCTGCTCGTTTACCGTTTTCAGCTGCATGTTTCACTATGTGCAGCTTGTAATCTGCAGAGTATGATTTTCTTTTGGGGGTCATTTGTGTTCAGTCTTTAAGTTAATGTTTAAATTAATTTTCAGTGGTACAGGAGTAGCAGATACCGGTGGTCGTCCTCTCGCTGCTGTAGGTAATGTTTACTCCTGGGTCGTGTCGGTCAGCGCGAAATAACATTTAAGAACATGTGAGATTATATATTTTAATTTATACAAGTCACACCTGAGCATAAGTCGCAGGACCAGCCAAACTATGAAAAAAAGTGTGACTTATAGTCCGGAAAATATGGTAATTATATTTACTGAATTTCTAAAAATTAAGATTTACACCCCTAAGATTTACTTAAAGGTTTACACACATGTAAGAAAACAAACACATTACAATATTTTCATTTTCAACTCCTCAGCAAACATCTTGATAGGTGACTTTCAAGATACTTCATGAAAAATCTCCATATTTTTTTTTTCCCTTTCAAAGAGTCACATTTTTCCAGAGCTGAACGGTTAGAAAGATTTTTAAACCAGCGTCTCTGCGCTGCTCCAGGCGCTCAAAAACTGAGGGATGATAATTAATCCATGATTGAAAAAATCTGTCTGGAGTTACAAACATTAAATTCTCTGTTTTCCCTGAAAACTTTTTTTTGATTTGCCGTGCACAGTGACCTGATGGAAACTCGAGAAGACGAGTCACCATCACACACAGACGCTAAGATGCACATTTTAGCTGACAAAATATTTTTGGGTGAACAGGCTACAATTTTTTTTTCAGTTGGAGAATGTAAGAATGAATTTACACTATAAAAATAGGTGACACACCTTAATGTTTCAAGAGAAGGTACTGCAATAGATTTTTGACTTTTGAGCAAAAACTAACTCTTGAGCTTCAAAATAAACTTTAAAAAGTTTACTTTTCTTCTTCAGACAAACTATGAACCCGATTCATCATTAATTTAATGCCTGAAAATGAAAAAGTTTTAACTGAAAATATAAAAATTGTATTCATTCAAATTTTGCGTTTCTTAAACTCAAAGATTTAAGTGAATTATCTCAACAAATGATCTGTAGTTGGTAAAACCTTTTCAAAACTTATGAATTTCAGTTTGGCTCAAAGCTCTACAGTACGTTGCCTTCAAAGTTTTCTAAACTCTTTCTGGTTTGTTTTTTAGAGTCGTGATCTGAAACAGTGATAAATGAAAATGGAGGGAAGCCAAAGAGCCACAGGTTTCAGACTCCTGCCTTCAAATTTGGACTTTTCTCAGCTGTTTTGTTTTCATGGTGTTGGACATTTCAGCAAAATAAGTTCATCTAGTCAGAATTAACAGCCTCCTGTTTTCTCCTTTCATCAGTAAAAAAATTTCTTCCAGTCGTTTATGAACATGGTGACCCAAATAAAATCTCCACAACCCAGAGTTTTGGAATGACTCTGCTCTGTGCTGCGAAAACTGAACATGACGTTCTTGGTGCACGTGGTCTGAACTCACATACACAGACAGACAATGGAGTCCAGCTCTCAACCTGCCTGAATATTAAGATGAATTTAAAATCTTTATACTTACAAAGAGTATTTCAGAGTGTCATCCAGTTCCATGATGGCTGCCTGGTTTCCACAGCGGTAGCAGTAGTTTGGAGCACTAAATATGGTCACCACGTTCTTATCATGGCCCCAGTTGTAGCCCTGAAGGAACAAGAGCACACACACATTTCAAACATCAGACTGTGTGACAACTGTTGCATCGTTCATGTCGATCAATCTGATCACAGTTTTCCCTCAAACATCATCAATCTGTGTTCAGTGAGAGTCTGTCAGGTGAAGAGGCTCAGTGGGAGTCAAACTGCAGGAGAGCGCTGCAACCTAACAGCTTCATTATGTTGCCATGGATACACGAGGATATTTAGGATTCTTCAGTCCACTCAGGTGTGTGTGTGTGTGTGTGTGTGTGTGTGTGTGTGTGTGTGTGTGTGTGTGTGTGTGTGTGTGTGTGTGTGTGTGTGTGTGTGTACCAACTCAACTAAAAACACCCGCACAAAAAGAAAAAAAACCAAACTTGAAATCCTGAAAGTGTGTGTTCATGTCAGTTTGTGGTTTTTCATCAAAATAAAAAAAAGGGGGAGGAGGAACATTTCATTGATCCATAATTATCAGAAAATGGTGAAAAATTGATCCTGTCACAATCTTATCAATTGAAAAATAGATCCAAACATGTGAAAACAGGTGTTTTCAACTAGTGATCAATAACAATATGATTGTACAGAATCAATTAATTGACTGATTGTTGCAGCTCTGTATTTGATCTGTGTGTGTGTGTGTGTGTGTGTGTGTGTGTGTGTGTGTGTGTGTGTGTTTTACCTCCATGACCAGCTGATGGGCGCGGGACACCAGGGTGAGGCCGTTGGCGTGGTTGAAGGTTTCAGAGATGTCCTGTCCGAAGGTGTAGCCGGCACCTCGGGGAGAGATGCCCCACCCACCGCGATCATCGGGATCCGACCACAGCAGGTCACACATGGGGCCCTGAGGGGACGGGAGACAGAGGACAAACTGTCAGGACAAATTTTGTTAATTCTGTAAAAACACAGGAACCTTTGAAGGAAGTCCAACGTCTGACTACTGCTGACTAGCGAGGGCGACGTCATTTAATCGTGTAGCCGACTAATCACACACAACCCAAATCAGACAACGGTCCTTTGAAAGATTTAAGATGTTTATTGCAACACTGATTTCACAAGAACAATCGTATGAAAAACTTAAACATGAATCTAAATATTTCTGAGGTGCTTTTCAAGATTGACATCTTTAGTAGGAGCCAATGGGCTTGGAACTGAGCCACAGACAGGAAGTCAAAAGTCCTGGTGAAAAAACACCAGACTTTACCTTTAAAATCCGTTTTCAGACCAACATGATGCAGCTCAGGTTCCTTACTAACATTTAAGATCTGTGATCTGAGCTTACCAAAACTAATACTTTCAAAATAAAACTTCCTTACACTGTAGAGAATCATAAAACTGTGTGTGTGTGTGTGTCTGTGTGTGTGTGTGTGTGTGTGTGTGTGTGTGTGTGTGTGTGTGTGTGTGTGTGTGTGTGTGTGTGTGTTTGTGTGTGTGTGTGTGTGTCTGTGTGTGTGTGTGTGTGTGTGTGTGTGTGTGTGTGTGTCTGTGTGTGTGTGTGTGTGTGTGTGTGTGTCTGTGTGTGTACCTCATGAGGGACTTCTTGCAGGCGGTCCAGAGCTCGTATGTGATCCAGAGTGTCTATGGAAGGAGACAAACCTCCGTGGAGACAGAAGATCTGAGACAGAAACAAGACAAATTATTGACGAGCTTCAATAAAATCACATATTTAAACAATTAATGCAAAGAAACCACATCGGCGGCGACCAGGCGCCGTTACATCCTGTCACAGAGGTAAACTTTATTAATCCAGAGAGAGAAATTCAACCATCACAGAAACAACAACGAGAATAAAACACAGGTGAGGAACAATTAAAGAGTAGAAGCACAAAAATAACACAGTAAGAACAAATAAGAGTTTTAATGATAAACGATAAAACTCTGTAAGTGTGAAAGAACCTGACAGCAGGTAACAGTACAGCTGTAACCGTCCTACCTGTCCGTCGACCAACGCGGTGAGCGGCAGGTAGTCAAACAGGTCTGTGAAGTACTTCCAGACGTTGGCGTTGCCATACTTCCTCAGGCACTCGTCGTAGAAACCGTAGACCTGTGTGATCTGCCGTGACTCGTGGTTCCCTCGCAGGATGGTGATTCGCTCCTGGAAACGAACCTGAACCACAGAACAGGAAAAAAGTTGGATTAATTATGGGGCTGCAGCTGTTTTCACTCAGAGCTGAGACGATGGACAGATTAAAGGTCCAGTCCACGGCTCCGCTCATCTCATTTCAGCTCAAAACTGCAGATCTGTGACTTTTTACTGAGAACAACATTAAAGCATTTTAGGACGTGCGGTTTGTGTGAAGACTAAACTGCAGTGACCACATTAATCGTGTGGTCACAGGGAGATCCAGCTGGGCTGTCACTCAGTAAGGCACATTTCCACAGACTAATTACTGAAACACGTGTTTACAGACATTAGACCGATCCAATAAACACAGTTAACATCGACTCCACAGAACATCATCATGAAGAACAGAGAGAAACCAGTTCCTGAGCCTTTGAGTCCATGAAGTCGTGTCCCAGAAACATGACAGACAGCAGAGTGACAGACAGGAAGGAAGCCTACACATGTACTTTCAAAATAAAATTTAAAAATAAAAAGTATCTGAATAAAAACATCAAAAAATGAAGAATTCAGTCAAAACAAATATCAGAGCAAACTTCTTTTATCCACCTCCACCCTCTGAAGCACAAAACATGTCATCCATCACCACCTCTCTGATCAATTATTATTGATATTGATCAATAAACTTTTCAGCTCTATCGCCAAAACAAGATAAAAGATTGAAGACCAGATTTATGACCAGCAAGGAAATACAGAGCGAAACCAAGTTAAATGAATATGATTTATGTCTGGAAAATACACAAACAAGATTAGACATTCAACCATTTATTGATTATTTATGGACTACTAAAATAATCACCAAATATTCTGATAATCAAAAAGTTGTTTCTTAGGAAAAAATATAAAAGCTCTTCCTTCTTTACTCCTCACACACACACACACACACACACACACACACACACACACACAGTACAGCAGCAGCAGCGTTTTACCTTTAACGTGACGAGCAGTGTGACCGTCTCCACAGAGTAGTAGCCTCTGTCGACGTAGTCTCCCATGAACAGGTAGTTGGTGTCGGGAGACTTCCCTCCGATCTTAAACAGCTCCATCAGGTCGTGGAACTGACCGTGGACATCGCCACACACCGTCACCGGGCATCGCACCTGATCACACACACACACACACACACACACACACACACACACACACACACACACACACACAGAGGTAACAACAATGTCAGTGAAATTAAATAAATAAATAAATAAAATTTTCAGTACAGATGAACAAATGTTCCGCTTTAGTTTTTTAGTCGCGGTTTATTCTCGACTTCAGGAAAACATCTGTGATTAAAAATAAAAAATCTTAAAGGTTCACTTCTCGGCTTTTCCAGAGTTTCTTCGTTGTTTTCTGTCCAACATGTCCTGATTAAAGCCAAACTGAAGCAGATCAATACTATCAGCTGATCACACTGTGTATCAGTAGTAATGTCATTAGGTGCAGGTATAACAAGTGTCTAAATATTTACAGGCTCTTTTTTTAAAGTGTCAAGATTTTGGAGGCAATACATTTTTATTTCAAAGGTCCATTTTCTCATGTTTTTCAAGTTTTTAAATACTCTGGAAAAAGAGAAAAAGTTGCTCTTTAGTTACAATTTTTTTTTGTCATTTTCAGGATCAAGAATGAAGTTTGACATCCACACAGTTTATTGCTTATTTTATAATAAACTTAAGAAGTTTAACTTCTTTATGTCCGTCAGGACTAAAGATTATTTGACCGAGACACATTCAAGATGCACTGATTTCAATTTTCTTTGCCGATTGTAATATTTTTATGGGACTGAGCTGCCGATTCTGATTTTGGCTGATTGTTATCTAGGAATAGGTTTAGATGAAAATATCTGATGAAACATCTCTCTCTCTCTCTCTCTCTCTCTCTCTCTCTCTCTCTCTCTCTCTCTCTCTCTCTCTCAAAATTCTTATTAACGTCTTAAAATTCTTGTCTTATTGTTATTGTTGCCATTAATGTTGTCATCGCTTGTCTCATCTATTTTTTCAAAATGTTATTTGTTTGTTTTGTGTGGTTCTAGGCATACTTTTTGTTGCAGGTTTTCCTTTCTGTTATTTTCTCTTGTTCTTGCTCGTCTGTCAGTTTTGTTGTGTTTATCCGGGTGTTTGAAGGTGGAGGAAGGAGGCGAAGGCACATGAGGAAACTCAGTGTACTTTGTTATGACTGTATGACGACATGCTGGTGCTGGTTTATGGTTGAAATAAATAAAAAAAAAAATCAAGCCATCATCACTGACCTGAAGATCATAAAACAAGAACAACAAACACAGTTCAGTTTCCTCAAATGGTTCATCACTTCCTCATCACACATGAAGCGCTTTAACAGGACACATGGTGAATAAACAGGATGTTGTATGATTCAATAAAAACAGCACTTTGTTCGATTTGGGAAAACTAACATCTACAACTGAAATCTTGAAGTTCCCAGTTAAGTTGTTCAGCCTGGTGGCAAGACGGCAGCAAAGCACGTCTTTGCAGCACCACAATTATTTTACTAATAAAAATCAGGGTTTTATCAAATATTGCTCCTCCTGAAATATATAAAGGAGAATACGGGGAAATTTATTCAACATAAACTAATTTAAGTCCTTCTAAGCTTCACAGGATGGGCTTTCTGGTCAGTGATGTCAGTTATTTTGGAAATATCAGGCAGAAACAGGAACATTTCTACAGGCAATCTGGGAGTGTAACCCTGTTTACCCATGTTGGGAAAAAGTACTAGAACTCATAGGGAAGTAGTTGGGTACTACATCCACTAGATCACCAAGACTGTACCTGATGGGGGACCAAACAATTTCCAAATGTATTAAAACATGACTTGGCAGTGATAAATGTGGGGGTAGTACCTCCCCTCCAGACTTTAAAAGACGGATGGAATCTAAAGAAATGTTATCATATCAACATAACAAATGGGAGCTAGAATCAATAATGAAGGTGAGAACGTTCAAAGGTCACGGGGTGGCGTTTTTGCTCATGATGCTGCTGGGACACTGATGAGGTGGCTGTACAGCTGTGCTTGCTAAGTAATATTGGTTTTACGTTTATGTCTTCCCCATCAGCTTATGTATAGCTCACTGCGTATTAACAATACTGTCTGTCTGGGTATATTCAAATAAATAAAAACTTTAATTACAAATATTGCACCTCCTGTGATTTGAAAATAGCAGAAGACCATACTGTGATTTTAATAAAATGAGGATTAACTGTTCAGCCCTACTGGAAACCTTGGTGCTTTCTAGAGATTCGAGACAAGTTTCCACCAGTTTTGAGTGTAATCGAGTGTTTCATCAACAAAGGGAGTTAACGTTTGTTTGTTTCAGCTGGTAACCAACTTTTTGGGTTCAGAACCAGTTTATTTTCCATCAAAATGCTCCAAACAGTTCAAAATGAAGGAACCAGTTCCATGTTGGTGGAAAAAGCCTTCATGAGAACCTGAATGATAATAAGTTATAGATAAATGGATAAAAGGAAAAGTAATATGTTGCATTTATAGGTTTGCTGGCAGACTTTTGTTTCTAAAAAGACTTGATGGCATTTAAAAAGGACTCTGTGTGTGTGTGTGTGTGTGTGTGTGTGTGTGTGTGTGTGTGTGTGTGAGCCTGCAACTCAGCACAGACACAGTTTGTCGTGTAAACAAGGTGTGATATTGTTCCTGACTGCACAGACTCCAAACACACCAGAGGGAACAACAACAAAGTCAGCATTCAGGTTTTTTTTCCTGAAAATATTATAAACACATCAGTTATAACAAGAACTTTTATTAAACTGTAAAAATACTGTTGAATTGAAGCTTTGGCTGTAAATCTCATTTAGGAACAACTCATCTTCACTTCTGCTGGTTCATTAATGTGACTTCCTGCTTTAGTTCCCTTTGAGGTAGTTAGGAAACCTTCAACATGTCAACAGTCTGTTCTGACGCATCTCTGCTGCTTTTCTTCTCGATTATCAAAATCTCATTTCATTCATTTTCCACCAATCCACCATTTTCAACCGACTGATTAAAAGCAAAGCACCCCTCATTTTAATAAAAAAGAGCCTTCCAGGTCTTTAATGAGATGGTCTGTCCGTCCAGAAGGCCTGTGTGCCGCCCACTATCTGTAAGGATCTGTTTTTTCTCTGGCATTGTGGGAAATCTCACCTCCTGAACGTTGGACTCCTTGGTCAGGATCTCCTTGGCCTGGAAAGGAGACAAACACACAGATTATTTATTTCATTATCATCCTTTTGAAGATGTTTTCTCTCCCAGTGATCCTGCATACAGACAGAAGGTTATCCACGTTTAGCACTCATGACAGACTGACGGGTTATTCCGAGGCATCGAGGCTTTGTGACCTCACAGGACACCGTACTGTTAGAAATGATTCAGTCAGACAGAACAGTGGAGCAAAAAAAAAAAAATCACTAAAAAAGTGGCTCATGTACTTCTATTATGTCAGTTAAATTCTAACTATTATCAAGCTGAAAGAAAATATAAGAACAGCCTGTATCCCAATCCAATCACATGATCAGAAATCGAGGCCGATCACGTGATTTTCAAATGATTGGAATCGAGTGGAAATTATCGGACTTAACCTTACAAAACAACAAATGTGGCCATGTTCACGTTTTAAATTCATCCTGAGGTACAGAGATGTCAAATGGAACGACACTGGCTTAGTTTTAATTTTAATAAGTTCCACAACATTCATTCATTTTTGCACAGACAGAAACGTCACAATTTACGGCAGGCAGGGAATTCAGACAACACAGTAGTGAGCTGGTAGTTAGTAGGCTAACGCAGGACAAACGTGTCTCCTCAGGACAGCGAAAATGTCTGCAGTTTGGAGGTATTTTAAACTGGACAGTGAAGGCAGCGCAACAGCCATTTGTAATGTGTGCAAATTGGGCATTTCACGTGGTGGAAACATGGACGTGTTCCCTTTTTTTCTTCTTCTTATTAATGCTTTGCTGAAGTATCGGATCGGGACTCGGTATCAGCAGATACTCAAAATCAAATGACTCGGACTCTGGGGCCAAAAAAAATGTGATCGAGACATCCCTACAAATCAGATCACAATCGCAATATCAGTAAAACTAATCACAATTAGATCTTTTTTTTCAGAACCATTCACTTCTACATCCTGGGCTCTACCATCCTTTTATTATGTCATAATGACAAATAAATTTCAGCCTTTGTTTCCGACACTGATACAGGCTGTTCTTATATTTCTCTGTATTTAAATCATCCTTATTTTCTCTGAGGACCTTTCAGCTTGATAATAGTTAGAATTTAACTGACATAATAGAAGTACATGAGCCACTTTTTGGTGGACCTTATTTTTCTTTAAAAAAAATAATAATGATCACATCAATCTATCGGCAAAATACTTTATTTATTTAATAATCTTTTAATCTTTACATTTCCAATTGTGATTAGTATAAGTGATCATTTTTGCATCATAATTCAACACTTTCCTTAAAAAATAAACTTGTGATGTGACATTTGTTGGGGTCTGAAGCAAACAAACACATTTTCTACACCTGAGGAAGATGATTTTTGGGTCACCACATTTCTGCATTTATCATAATGACATCTGTCACATTTTTCTTTTTCAAAAAACTAAAGCTCCTGTGGTTTGGATACTACACTTGGTCATGTTGGAATTTCAGTAATACTTTGATTAATTGTTCAGCCCCAATTTCCCTTAATCAGATGATAACTGATAGGGGTGAAGAATTATAAAAAAATATCTAAATGTGATTAATTTTACTGATATTACTAACATTGGAGAAAGAAAACGAATCCTTTTTACACCATTATTCTCATTTTCATTGAAAAACATTACAGGTCTGATATTTATGGCGATTTGCACCAAACAATGTAGAAGCGTAATGATTTGTTGGTTAATCAATTACTAAACTACTTGGCAATTATTCTGATAATCAATTACTCAATTTTGATCCTTTTGTTTCTTAAAAGAACAAAAAGTCTAAATTCTTTGATTTCAGTTCTTAAATGTGAATATTTTCTGGTTTCTTTACTCCTCTCAAACAGTAAACTGAATATCTTTGAGTTGTGGACAAAATGAGACATTTGAGGACGTCATCTTGGACTTTGATCAACATTTTCTGACATTTTATGGACCAAACAACCAATTAATTAGTGGAAAAATTCTTATCACATTGATTCCTTGTTGAAAAAAAAAGGTCCAAACACGTGGAAACAGATGGAGCGCATAGACGTATGACAAGATTGTGACAGAACCAATTTTTAATCATTCTCATATTTTCTATGGACCAAAAAACCAACTGAATAATAATAAAAATGACTGACAGAGTAATTGAACAAAAAACTTTTTTTTTTAATCAAATATTGCATCTCCCGAAATTTGAAAACTGCAGTAGACCAAACTGTGATTTCAATAAAATTTGACTTAAATGTTCAGCTCTGATGACTAATGAGCCCAGTCCACAATATTTATCGTGCATCTCTATAAAAGAGCACAGAACATGGCTGTCTGATTTACGACATGAATGTAATAACTGTTCAAAGAAATAAATGTGTTAATTAAGTCGACTCTGTGCTCCATGATTGTTTGGACTTTATGCATATTTAATCAAAGACTTAAATGACTTTCCCCCCCAGTAGACCAATATCAGATTGTTCACCACAGCTGATTGTTTCCATGCCTTACTGAACAAACCGACGGTTCTGAGGCTTTTCCTTCATTCATTCAACTCACAGGGAATCCAACAATGTTCCTCCAGCAAAGAAAATGGCCTGCAGATTATCAGTAATGTCGTTAAAAAATGTGTTGTGCTCACATTAAAGGTCGGTGATGCAGTGAAAAGGCTGCAGAGGGGTTATTTTTATGGTGCAACAGACCTAAAGTGACGCCTGAACACAGAGAGACTTTGACAGGTTTATGCAATAAAACGGGTGATCGATAGAGACAGGGCGCGGTGCAAATCACAACACCCACAGCTTATCAATAAAATGTTCATTATTAATATCACAGCTGCATTATGAAAGTCTAGGAATAAACACGAAGCTAAGGTAATGATCTGCACGCAAACGGCAGCCCCATTAATATACTGGCAATAAAGAGGGCTTCGTCTACTTGCTGGTAATGAGTCAATGATGTGAATTTTCGGCCCGTTTGTCCTGAGACGACGGTGGTTCCGAAAACCGTGCTTGTACACAAACAATCACGGAGCTGAGCAGATCATTTAGCCTCAAGGTTACATTTTATGGATTATTTATCTGTGAAACATCGTCAAACCCAAGATAACTGGTCGAAAACGGGGCGAAAATCGCCGCCTTGCTGTGACTTCATTCCAGAAATTAGACGAAGCCTTCATCGCAGGCTAGGCCACAGTGAGAGCGAGGCCGGTTGAGTGCGACTAAGCCCGGTGTGGTGAGCAGCTTACCTTCTCGCAGAGTGTCCTCACTTGGTTTTCAGATAGCTGCTTACACTCGTTTAGCTGTTCGATCCATTGGTCTAACTCTTTAGTGAAAGATTTGTCTTCCATGACAGCCGCGGTAGCTTGCTAAGCTAGCTGTGTTAGCTACCCGAAGAAACAAACTGGCCTAGCTGTGAATGCTAGCTGCTGTTAGCCTTTAGCTCGTCGTATTGTTAACCCGATCCAGTCCCGCCAAACCGGTTGGAAAATCAACGGTAAGACTTCAAATTAACGAGCTTTTCAGTCAAATTCTATCATGATAAATCACCGACGTTCAGTTACCAACGTTAAAAAACACTTTCTATTGGCCGGGGGAGTCAAAAGGGTCGAATGTCCCCGATGCGACAGACCGTAGCGGCAGAAGGAAACAGCGTCGCAGCGGCTAGCCGATTTGCTAAAAGAGCTAGCTACAATAACATCCGGGCATTTCAGTAGCGCGCAGACTCGGCGCAGCAGCGGCACCACGTGGACAAACAGTGAAGTGCTGAAACATTTACAACGCCTTGTCGGTACAGTGAATCAAACGCACCTCCCGGTTTTCAAGAGACGGTCAGTGCGCATGTGCAGCGGCCGTATGGCTCGCTAGCTCAAATCAAACCGTATCGTTAAGTGTCTTCATCTAGCGCAGATTGACCGTTTTTAGTCGATTAACAACAGAACTAACGAACCATCAACCATGGCTCATCTGACCCAAAACCCCGCTGATAAAGAGAGGTGAGTGTCTGTAAACACCAGCCAGTTAGCATGGCTAAGCTAAAGCTAACCGTGCCCAGCCGTGGCCGCACGTATTGCAAAACTCCCGTAGAATATTTATGATTTTGAGGACATGTAGGTTGTGTGGAATGTAACCATCTTATTATATATTATTGTAGCAGCTGTGTCGATGTGGAAGAACAGCTGTTTAATTCGGCATAGATTTAATTATTTTTTAATCCAACAAAAACAAGTTTTTTAGTGTAAACTGTTCAACTTCGCCATCGACGGTGGAACTCATGAATGAAACAGCGAAATGTTTATGAAATGTTTGTATTCATAAATGCTGTTTACCACCTTAGACTGACCTTTCATAATTAGTCGGATATAAACTCCCGAAATATTTAAAACTGTGGCTGATGTTAAAGTGGTCAGTGTTTACATGAAGTTTGGCCTGTCCCTCTCTCCGTAGTGCCACATTAGCCCTTCTAGCATGACGTGTATGATCGGTGCTTTTTTTTTTATCGCATGTTTTCACGTTTAATTTTCACCATTTTCTTACATTTTATGGAGCAAACAATCAATCGATTAATCCTAAAACAATATTGACAGATTAATTGATAATAAAACTAATGATTAATTGCAGCCCCACAACGATGTGTTCTTCAGTCTGTAGAATCAGCAAGTCTCTGCAGCAACACGATCATTTTACAAACACAAACGGAGGTTTTCATCAAAGATTGCAAAACTGCAGCAGACCGTGTTTCAGTTTCAATAAAATGTCGATTGATTGTTCAGCCCTAGTCAGAATCAGGGCTGTAAGAAAATATTGAGGATATGGAGAATCTCAGCATCATATTTTGTGATATTGTATCGTGATGTCGTGATACATGCAAAGATTTGTGGCAGAGGTTCGTTTTGTGTTGTGTTTAAACCTTGATTGCTCTGATTGCAAAAAAAGTAAATGTTACAACTCAAATGTTCTACATTTGTTGGTTTGTTCTTTGTTTTCCTAAAATTAGATTAAAAAAAATTACCATTATATCATCTTGCTTACAGTTTTGCGATATATCAAATCATAACCCCTGTATCATGATATTTATCGTATCATGGCTGTAGTCAGCACCTTTTCTGTCTCCTGTTTGTCTCCGGGCTGAGAGGACAGACTGTGTTAGAGACAGACAGAACATAAAGCAGCTGTTAATCCTGAGATAATGATGACACCTATGGATATGATATGTAATATAATCTGTATGATGAATCTGAATATACACAGCTGCATGTAAAAAATATGTGTAATAATGAGGGCAAATTAAAATATTTTGTACCAGTAAAAATAATCTGTGTGTGTGTGTGTGTGTGTGTGTGTGTGTGTGTGTGTGTTTCAGGTTTATTTGCATCTATCCTGTCTACATCAACAGTAAGAAGACGCTGGCTGAAGGACGAAGGATCCCCACAGAGAAGGTGACTCTTCAAGTGTTTGACCAGCTCACTGTCAGTCTCTGACTGTATACACGCTGCTGGTTGGTACCCACGATGCATTCAAGGTCACTCCGCCTGAGATGAGATCAGGGCTGAAGAGTTCTGGTCAAAATCAGGAAATTTCTCTTGGGATCGTTTAAAACACATTTTTTAAATGATGAAATTCTCACTGCAGTCCAAGATGTCTGCCGTCTGTCTGGATCATGTTTCAGTGAATGGTGCAGCTCAAGTCAGTGTAAAGAGTGTAAGTATGGTGTACCATGTTGTAAACATCAGGTGTGTGTGTGTGTGTGTGTGTGTGTGTGTGTGTGTGTGTGTGTGTGTGTGTGTGTGCAGGCGGTGGAGAACCCGTCTTGCGCTGAGATCAGAGACGTCCTGACAGCTGCTGGAGTCAACGTCTATGTAGAGGTACAAGAAAAATTTCACACACACACACACACACTTAATCAGGGGTTGAAATGACATCATTGTGACATCATCATGTGTGCTACAGAACAAAATGCACCCCAGGGAGTGGAACAGGGACATCCAGTTCAGAGGTCGAGTCAGAGTTCAGATGAAGCAGGCGGACGGCAGCCTCTGTCAGGACAAGTTCTCCTCCCGTAGGTCCACACACACACACACACACACACACACACACACACACACACACACACAAATAATTAATTGGTGTGTTGTTTCCTCCAGAAGTGAAACAAAGTTGCTGATCCATCTGACAGGCCTCATCAACGTGGCCACAGACCTGCTGACTGTGACTGAACAGACGTGTCTGTTGTGTTTTCTCTCGTCAGGTAAAGACGTGATGTTTTATGTCGCAGAGATGATCCCAAAACTAAAGACTCGGACTCAGAAGAGCGGCGGAGGAGACACGAGCTCTCAGCAGGGAGAGGGAGGGAAGAAGAGCAAGAAGAAGAAGAAATAAACACAAATATCTTGATTTCTTTTTAGTTCATTTTAAATTGGAGCTCGCTGGTTGTTGAGATGAATCGAAGCCTGGAGGATTTATTTTTTTGTCGTTCATTCAGCTCTGCAGGCCTAAATTCAAATGTTTTCCCTTTAGTTCTTCACATGGTGGCCACAGTGAACTGATCTCAGAGCTGCTCACAGATCAGCTGCTTTCTGTTTATCATCAGAGGAATGATTCTGTTCATTTCACTGAGTCTCCTCCAATAAAGACGTCAGTTTCTCACCTTCTCCTCGCTTTATTTTTATAATATCACTCGTTATCAAAGTGATCGGCCTGAAAAACCTGCCAACTCATGTTCTCATTTGCTTTGCACTGTAAAAACCAAACATTTCAAGGTAACACACTGCAAAAGATTTTTGACTTTTGAGACCAACTCAGACTCTTCAGTTTTGAAATAAACTTTAAGAAGTTTTTCTGACTTAATTGAGATCATTTACTTTTCTTCAGGTGATCTGATCACAAACAGGGCGGTGAAAACAAAGACACAGGAACAAAACACTGAACGCAGCAGCAGCAGGACGTTGGTGATTAATTAATCAATAATTGTATCCATGGATCTGTAATCAGCGGCTGCAGCTGCATCTCATGTGACTTCGTTCTGTCTGGTGGAGACGTTTGTTGACAAATGAAAATAAAATTTCAAATGAGAAAAATACAGAATCAGACTTTTTGTCTCATAATTCTGATTTACTGTGGGGTTATTTTTCTTTCACTGGTAGAAATGGGCTTCCATAAAAAAAAGTCTAACAGCAGTACTTTTACTTGTAACTGAGTAATTTTGTAGTAATGTTAAAGTACTTGTACTTCAGCACAGATTTTCCACAGCTACACTTTTGTGATGGATTTCATTCATGTAACCTGACAAATGTTTTTAATTTAATTTAGTTCATTTTTTTAAATTATTAACAAATATTCCCAGATACAGGCGGCGTGCTGTGGTTCATGACAGACAAAAGAAGGTGGTGCGATGAAATAAAAAACACAAAAATAAAATACATATTTATAAGAAAAAAATATATACGTTTTGTCAACGTTTAAGAAAATAAATTAAAAAAAAAAAAAAGAGGTAGCGGGTGGTTACCCGGAAGTGACAGCATGAATGCGGTTACTAGGCAACAGTGTTTGTGTATTTTGTCTCCCTGTCGTGACGAACCGTGTGATGATGGCGGACCGTGTGCCGTTTCCCGGTCGGGCTCCGGTGGCTTTCGGGCTGCGGGCGATTCCAAAACTGTTCGAGCAGCTGGAGGCGGAGGAGGAGGAGGAGGAGGAGGAGGAGGGGAGGAAGATGAAGAGGAGGCTCCGGGCTCTGAACTCACTGTGTGACCTGATGACCGACTCACAGAAAGTCTATCAGACTATTAACGGAGGTAAGACCGAGTAACGGAGTACTTTTACTCTGGATACTTTAACTACACGAAGCTCAGAGTACTTCGCCAAGAACTTTACTTGTAACGGAGTAATTTTATTTTATATCAGTACTGTGGGATGGAACCATTTAGAAAAAATATCTAATTGCGATTCTTTGTTCTTTATATTTATTCAGAACTGCACTGATTTGTTGATTAACTGATTATTTAATTACTTGGCATCGATTCTGATAATCGATTTATGAGTTTGGATCTTTTCTTTTTAAAGGACAAAAAGTCCAAATTCTCTGATTTCAGCTTCTGGTTTCTTTCCTCTCAAACAGTAAACTGAATCTCTTTGAGTTGTGGACAAAATGAGACATTTGAGGACGTCATCTTTGACTTTGATCAACATTTTATGAACCAAACAACTAATTGATTAGTTGAAAAATTCTTTCCAGATTGATCACTAGTTGAAAAAAGGTCCAAACATGCGAAAACAGGCGTCACTCTGGTAAAATCAATTTAAAATCAGTTGTATTAAAAATGATCATATAAAATGGATCAACTTATTTCTCTGCTTCTCCTGCAGGTTTTCTGGAGCAACTGAAAGTTTTATTTAAGGACAAAGATCCAGAAATCAGAACAAAAACCTGCCAACTGATTCACCAGCTGACCGCACACTGCATCGGCAGGTAGACACACAGAGGACTGACACAGACACAGAGGACTGACAGACACACAGACGGACTGACAGAGACACAGACGGACTGACAGACACACAGAGGACTGACAGAGACACAGACGGACTGACAGACACACAGAGGACTGACAGAGACACAGAGGACTGACAGACACAGAGGACTGACAGACACACAGACGGACTGACAGAGACACAGAGGACTGACACAGACACAGAGGACTGACACAGACACAGAGGACTGACAGAGACACAGACGGACTGACAGAGACACAGAGGACTGACAGAGACACAGACGGACTGACACAGACACAGAGGGACTGACACAGACGGACTGACAGAGACACAGACTGACTGACACAGACACAGAGGACTGACAGAGACACAGACGGACTGACACAGACACAGACGGACTGACACAGACGGACTGACAGAGACACAGACTGACTGACACAGACACAGAGGACTGACAGAGACACAGACGGACTGACACAGACACAGACGGACTGACAGACACACAGACAGACAGAGACACAGACGGACTGACAGGGACACAGACAGACTGACAGGGACACAGACTGACTGACAGAGACACAGACGGACAGAAAGAGACACAGATGGACTGACAGAGACACAGACGGACAGAAAGAGACACAGACGGACTGACAGAGACACAGACGGACTGACAGACAGAGACACAGACGGACTGACAGAGACACAGACGGACAGAAAGAGACACAGATGGACTGACAGAGACACAGACAGACTGACACAGACACTGACTGACAGAGACACAGACAGACGGACAGACAGAAACACAGACGGACAGACAGAGACACAGACAGACAGATGTTAATTAAAATATATTGATTATCAGCAGATTTATCTGAAGGTGTTTCTACCTGAGCTGTTTGTCTCAGGTGTGACCAGCAGGTGGTGCTGTAACACAGCAGACATCTTTGGTTCATCAGTCTGTCTCCTGCAGACAGGCTGTGCTGTCCTCGTCCCTCCTCCCTCCTCTGTCCCAGCTGTTGGACGACTCATCCTCCTCCTGCAGGATCAATGTTCTCCAAGTGCTGAACCGTCTCACTCTGCTGCCTGCAGGTACACACTGTAACAAAGTATTTGTACTTAGTTACTTCCCACCTCTGGGAGGAATACTTTTTGTAGTAGCAGCAGTAACATTAGAAGTAAAACCAGGTGAAAGTTTAAATTTCTCAGTTGCAGAAGAAGTCAAGAAATTTTTGATTTAAAAAATCAAATAATTTCATCGAGAAAAATCTACAAAGTGGATTCATGTTTCTTTTATATTTAAACACATGCAGCCCAAAGTGCTTCACGTCATAAAATCAAACACCACCGAAGAAGAATCTACTCAGGAACAAGAAATAATGTCTTTAAAATATGCAAGACTAACTTTAACTTTTTTTTAAGTTATATTTTGGGGCTTTTCTTGCTTATTTGATAGTACAGCTGAAGAGTAAACAGGAAATGGGGGTGAAGAGAGGGAGGATGACACACATCACGGGGTCACGGGGTCACAGGGGTCACAGGGGTCACAGACAGGAGCCTCCATACATGAGACAGACGCTCCACCAACTGAACTAAACAGACGAACTTTAACTTCAACTAAAGTTAAAAAGCAACAGTTTAAAGTCAATAAAATCAAATTCAATAATAGTCCATCAGGTCAGTTATGACTGTTTATAACATGTTTATAACCCTGCAGGTGCAGATGCTCTCCTCACTCTGGTTCCTAAACTGATGCTGAAGCTCAGAGAGGAGGAGGAGGAGGAGGAGGAGGAGGTGCTGCTCCTCTCCACCCTCAGCTCCTGCTCCAGGCTGAATCCTCTGCCGGCCGTGGCTGCAGACGGCGTCTCTCTGCTGGGACGAAAACTGTCTCATCGCTCCTCAAACGTCCGCAGGGAGGCGGCTGCAGCCATGATGGCTCTCAGGTGAGACACATGAAGAGGACGGACGTGTCCAGAGGTGTCTCCTCAGCTGGAACGTCGAAATCCTCTCACTGCTTTTATTCTGGACTTTATACTTTGTTCTTTTCCTCTTTCCCCGTTTTTTAACGTTTTAATTTAAATAAGTGAATATCAAAGTTTGTTGTGACGCTCTCTGCTGGTTTCAGTGTTTGTTTGTTTGTTTGTTTGTTTGTTTTTACGTGACCGCTCTCTGCTGGTTTCAGTGTTTGTTTGTTTGTTTGTTTGTTTGTCGTGACTGCTCTATGCTGGTTTCAGTGTTTGTTTGTTTGTTTGTTTGTCGTGACCGCTCTCTGCTGGTTTCAGTGTTTGTTTGTTTGTTTGTTTGTTTGTTTGTCGTGACCGCTCTCTGCTGGTTTCAGTGTTTGTTTGTTTGTTTGTTTGTTTGTTTGTTTGTTTGTCGTGACCGCTCTCTGCTGGTTTCAGTGTTTGTTTGTTTGTTTGTTTGTTTGTTTGTCGTGACCGCTCTCTGCTGGTTTCAGTGTTTGTTTGTTTGTTTGTTTGTTTGTTTGTTTGTTTGTTTGTCGTGACCGCTCTCTGCTGGTTTCAGTGTTTGTTTGTTTGTTTGTTTGTTTGTCGTGACCGCTCTCTGCTGGTTTCAGTGTTTGTTTGTTTGTTTGTTTGTTTGTTTGTTTGTCGTGACCGCTCTCTGCTGGTTTCAGTGTTTGTTTGTTTGTTTGTTTGTTTGTTTGTCGTGACCGCTCTCTGCTGGTTTCAGTGTTTGTTTGTTTGTTTGTTTGTTTGTTTGTTTGTTTGTTTGTCGTGACCGCTCTCTGCTGGTTTCAGTGTTTGTTTGTTTGTTTGTTTGTTTGTTTGTCGTGACCGCTCTCTGCTGGTTTCAGTGTTTGTTTGTTTGTTTGTTTGTTTGTCGTGACCGCTCTCTGCTGGTTTCAGTGTTTGTTTGTTTGTTTGTTTGTTTGTCGTGACCGCTCTCTGCTGGTTTCAGTGTTTGTTTGTTTGTTTGTTTGTTTGTTTGTCGTGACCGCTCTCTGCTGGTTTCAGTGTTTGTTTGTTTGTTTGTTTGTCGTGACCGCTCTCTGCTGGTTTCAGTGTTTGTTTGTTTGTTTGTTTGTTTGTCGTGACCGCTCTCTGCTGGTTTCAGTGTTTGTTTGTTTGTTTGTTTGTTTGTCGTGACCGCTCTCTGCTGGTTTCAGTGTTTGTTTGTTTGTTTGTTTGTTTGTTTGTCGTGACCGCTCTCTGCTGGTTTCAGTGTTTGTTTGTTTGTTTGTTTGTTTGTTTGTTTGTCGTGACCGCTCTCTGCTGGTTTCAGTGTTTGTTTGTTTGTTTGTTTGTTTGTTTGTCGTGACCGCTCTCTGCTGGTTTCAGTGTTTGTTTGTTTGTTTGTTTGTTTGTTTGTTTGTTTGTCGTGACCGCTCTCTGCTGGTTTCAGTGTTTGTTTGTTTGTTTGTTTGTTTGTCGTGACCGCTCTCTGCTGGTTTCAGTGTTTGTTTGTTTGTTTGTTTGTTTGTTTGTCGTGACCGCTCTCTGCTGGTTTCAGTGTTTGTTTGTTTGTTTGTTTGTTTGTCGTGACCGCTCTCTGCTGGTTTCAGTGTTTGTTTGTTTGTTTGTTTGTTTGTTTGTCGTGACCGCTCTCTGCTGGTTTCAGTGTTTGTTTGTTTGTTTGTTTGTTTGTTTGTCGTGACCGCTCTCTGCTGGTTTCAGTGTTTGTTTGTTTGTTTGTTTGTTTGTTTGTCGTGACCGCTCTCTGCTGGTTTCAGTGTTTGTTTGTTTGTTTGTTTGTTTGTTTGTTTGTCGTGACCGCTCTCTGCTGGTTTCAGTGTTTGTTTGTTTGTTTGTTTGTTTGTTTGTTTGTTTGTCGTGACCGCTCTCTGCTGGTTTCAGTGTTTGTTTGTTTGTTTGTTTGTTTGTTTGTTTGTTTGTCGTGACCGCTCTCTGCTGGTGTCAGTGTTTGTTTGTTTGTTTGTTTGTTTGTCGTGACCCCTCTCTGCTGGTTTCAGTGTTTGTTTGTTTGTTTGTTTGTTTGTTTGTCGTGACGCTCTCTGCTGGTTTCAGTGTTTGTTTGTTTGTTTGTTTGTTTGTTTGTTTGTTTGTTTGTTTGTCGTGACCCCTCTCTGTTGGTTTCAGTGTTTGTGAGGTCGGGAGGCAGCAGGTGTGTGAGGAGGAGGCGGTCCTTCCTGTGCTGGTCGCTCTGCTGCAGGATGAAGACGTCGAGGTTCAGGCGAACGCTGCCGGAGTCCTCATGTACGCTGTGATCATCAATGCAGGTAGGACAGATGGACACACTCATCTGAACGTCAAAGTGTAAACTGACACAGCACGATGTGAAGCTCTGTGACTGGACGTTTGTTGGTGAAATGCATCCTGGGAGTCGTAGTTTGTTCCTCTATTTCAGGTTTTCATCCGCAGTCTTCTTGTAGCTCTAAGATTTTTTTAAAGAAACACCTTAAATGCACCATGTGACCTTTCCTGACCAATCAGGAGTTCAGGTTTGACCGAGTCTCCGCCTCCTGCAGGTAGGTGGCGGTGTCTGGAGCTGGATGTCATCCCCATCCTCCTCGACCTGGCGTCTAAGAAGGAGGAGGAGGAGGGTGAGAATGAGGGGAGGAGGAGGAGGAGGAAGGCCCTGGTCATGAACTCCCTGCGGGCTCTGACGGCGCTGGCCGAAGCTCCAGACGCACGGCGCCTCCTGCTGCAGCAGCTCCCCCTGCTGGAGGGGAGGAGAACAGCGGCAGAGGAGGACAAAGACATCCGGACGGCTGCTCAGACCGCCATCAGGGTTGTCACCTGGACACCCTCAGACGCCGCTGACCTCTGACCTCCAGAATGGACCAGTGATCAATCTGCTGATCATTATTCCATTTAAATAGAAAGTGGCAAAAAATGTTTATTATAATACGAACAATAGCAAATTAAAATGCAAGTTCCACAGTAGAAAATTGTACTTTAGTACACTACTTTCTTAAATGTACTCAGTTACTTTTCAGTGTATTTTTAAGCTGAGATTAAAGTCTGTAATGTTGATGCTTAAGTGAGCAGGTCAGTGAGTTTTATCTCCTCCAGCAGTGAGTTTTTGTCCTGAACACAGAGTTTCCTCTGACCTGCTGATCTGAAAGCAGCTGCTCTTCACTCTCATTAAGGCCACGTCCTATTTTACTTCTGCTGTTCACGTCTGAGCTGCTGCTGCAGGGCTTTGACATGAAAAACACCGAGGACACAGAGCTGCTTTCATCTCAGGGACACTTTCACTTTCACTTGTTTCCTCTGAGGAAAAGAAAAAAATATATTAAAATATAAAAATGTTTTTCTACAAAACTGTCTGAAATCACACAGTTAGTTTAGATCAGGAGTCTGCAGACTAAAAACAAAAAACAAAATCTGGCCTCCTACAAAGTACTCGTCTGTAAAACTACTCAGAGTATTAGTTACTTTTTTACCTCCTGATGTTTATTACTTTATCAATGGCAGCTAATCAATCAGAGGTTTCTGTTTGTCCAAATCTTCAGTCTGAATTAACTCCAAACTTCAAACTAAAGTTGATGATTTTCAGTTTTCCTGAACTGATTGCTGAAGATGCAAACAATCAGTTTTTATTGATTAATCAGTAATAATCTATAAAATACAAACATGGTTTGTTTTTTTAAACTTTTTCCTCGTTTTCTGTTTTTCTCCTTTTGTTTTGGGGTTTGTGTCATTTTTATTTCAAGTTTTAGTTTCAACAAAGAATTTGATTTATAGACGATTGATGAAATATTAATAACTACAGTTTTAATTGGTTAAATTGACAATACTGATTAATTGATTGATAGTACTCCAATACAAAACATGCTGCAGTCTTTAGTTTTTCATCCATATCTCTTTGTTCTCATTGGCCTGTTTGTGATCGCATCACCTGATTGGCTCCTAAAATGTAGATAAAAGGTTTGGATATTAATCCAAATAAAAGTAACTAAGTAGATTACATCTTGTAATGCATATTCAAGAACAAATAAAAAATACAGACATAAAATTCTACAAATACCCAAAAATCTACTTTATTACAGTAACTTGAGTGTTTGTAATTAGTTACTTAAGTATATTTCTAACACCACTACTTTTACTTGTAATTGATTAATGTTTTAGTAATATAAAAGTACTTGAGTACAGAATTTCAGAACTCTTTCCACCACTCTCTCTCTCCCTCTCTCTCTCTCTCTCTCTCTCTCCCTCCCTCTCCCCTCCCCCCCTCTCTCTCTCTCTCTCTCTCTCTCTCCCTCTCTCTCTCTCTCTCTCTCTCTCTCCCTCTCCCCTCTCTCCCTCTCTCTCTCTCTCCCTTTCTCCTCTCTCTCTCTCTCTCCCCTCCCCCTCTCTCTCTCTCTCTCTCTCTCTCCCTCTCCCCTCTCTCTCTCTCTCTCTCTCCCTCCCTCTCCCCTCCCTCTCTCTCTCTCTCCCCTCTCTCTCTCTCTCTCTCTCTCTCTCTCTCTCCCTCCCTCTCCCCTCCCTCTCTCTCTCTCTCCCCTCTCTCTCTCTCTCTCTCTCTCTCTCTCTCTCTCTCTCCCTCTCTCTCTCCCTCCCTCTTCCCTCCCTCCCTCTCTCCCTCCCGTCCCCCCCCCCCCCCCCCCCCCCCGCCCCCCGTGTGTGTGTGTGTGTATTTGAGTCTGCTCACAGTGATCAGCAGCAGCAGTGTGTGTGTCCGTGTGTGTGTGTGATGACGGAGCTGCTGGATGTTTCTGACAGACAAACGCCGGAACATCTCACAGGTAAGATCCGCCTCCTGCTCACCTGCTGCGGCTTCACATTCACACGTTACTGCGGTCCGATGTTACCCATGATGACTCGCGGTTCATCAGCCAGCAGACCGCAGATCAGCAGAGGATCATGATGTTGATGAAGGTGTGATGTTCTGCTGTGCGAATGAAAATATTCACGAGGACCGTGAGAAATAACATGCGGGTATTTTTAGCGGGACTCCGGCCGCATGTCTCCCCGGCTCTGCTCGACCTTGTCCGGGAGAGTTGATGCTGTGACACGCCGGGCTGCGGTGCGTCACAGCGGGACAGAGCAGCTCCGACGGCCCCCTCTTCCTCCTCCTCCTCCTCCTCCTGCAGCCTGCGTTTGTGTGTGTGTGTGTGTGTGTGTGTGTGTGTGTGTGTGTGTCCGCTTCAAAACATCGACCCTCACACTGTGTGTATCGATTATTTTATGATAATCAGAGATGATTCAGTCAGTCTGAAGTTATGTAAGTGAGCAGCACGCGGAGGAGAGGAGAGGAGGAGAGGATGGAGGGATGCAGGATGCAGGATGGATTAAGAAGGAGAGGATGGTTTTATGTAACACCCCCCCCCCCCAACATCTGCCGGCCGGCCTCCTCTCAAATCCTCCCTGTGATCACAGAATATCTCTGAAATGTTCCTGTAAATGTGCAGAATTCTACCTGTAATATTTATCTAATATATCTATCTATCGATCTATCTATTGATCAGACTATCTGTCCATGGTTCAGGGAGCTACAGGAAGCTCAGCTCCCCCAAAAAGGTTATGAGCTCCCCCGAAAACCTACTTTGAGACTTTTAGGGGACGCTCTAATACATCATCCATTTTAAAGTTATTGTGTATTCTGTACATTAATGTTCCTAAAATCTAAAATCATTTAGTCCCTGCAGGATTTCACACTTCTGTCTGATTCCACAGCAGCTTTTATAAAAAAATGTCAATGCATGTTGAGCTGAAAAGCATCAGAGGATATGTCACAGTTTTTTCAAAAAGCTGCCATGACATCAGACATTTTAGGACACAACAGTCCCAAAGACGACCTGTGAGACCCTGGAGGGACTGATGGACCTTTGATTTATGGACAAACAAAACAACAAAACCCTGTTAAAGTTCTCATATGCATCATGTTGTAGACGAGTGCAGCTCTCTGCCTGTACTTTCTTATTTTCTCATGTTTTGTGCTGCAGACTGTTTGGTGTCGCCTGCAGACGATACAGGATGCAGGTTTTAAAACATGGCGATCTGTGGTTACATCACGTGTCTGTCCTCGGCTCTCCTTCTGTGAGAGCTGAAGAGTTTTACACACATGCAGAACAGACTGAAGCTCTTCGTCTGTATTCACACAATACAACTTTTTAACATCTTATTTATTACATCTGAATCATTTTTACTGACTTTATCAATTCAAACATTGATGAAATTTTGAAAACATTTCAATGAAATGAAAATGAAATGTGTCTCAGTCAGTCACGACTACACACACATCAGTCCCAGCAGCCCTCTGTATTTACTGGTAATTAGCTGATGTTAGCATGTAGCTGTTAGCATGACTGAGAGCAGCAGCTCCTGTGATGAAGATGAAGAGGGATGAAGATGTTTCTGTTTGTATGGTGCACAGACGCGGTCGGTCGGTTTTATGGTTCTGAGGGATTTCTATGATCTGAGTGGAGGTGTGGGAGAGAGGCGTCGTCATGGAAACGTAAAGCAACAGCCACTCTGCTGCTGCTTGTCTACTACTCTGCTGCAGGTCACATGACCAAGAGAAACGAGAGGACGACAGCTGAACGAGAGCAGAGTGACGTCTGTCTGTCTGCCTGTCTGTCTGCCTGTCTGTGTCTGTCTCTGTCTGTCTGTCTGTCTGTGTCTGTCTGTGTCTGTCTCTGTCTGCCTGTCTGTGTCTGTCTCTGTCTGTCTGTCTGTCTGTGTCTGTCTGTGTCTGTCTCTGTCTGCCTGTCTGTCTGTCTGTCTGTGTCTGTCTCTGTCTGCCTGTCTGTCTGTCTGTCTGTGTGTGTGTGTGTGTCTCTGTCTCTGTCTGTCTCTGTCTGTCTCTGTCTGTCTGTCTGACTGTCTGTGTCTGTCTGTGTCTGTCTGTCTGTCTGTCTGTCTGTGTCTGTCTGTCTGTCTGTCTGTCTGTCTGTCTGTGTCTGTCTCTGTCTGTCTGTCTCTGTCTGTCTGTCTCTGTCTGTCTGTCTGTCCTGCTGAACCTGCTGGAGCTCCTGTAAATACTGTGAATACAGTGAATAATGGGTCTGCTGCAGTCCTGTGAGAGCTAGAACAATCTGCTGTGTGTGTGTGTGTCTGTGTGTGTGTGTGTCTGTGTGTCTGTGTGTGTGTGTGTGTGTGTGTATCTGTGTGTCCCGCCAACATAACTCACGTCCCCCGTGGAGTCGACAGTAGCTTGTTGTTTGCCAGCATGTGAAGGTTTCTCACTCTTTTAACATACGTGAACAGATAAGTGTTGTACCACAGCAGTGCCTTCATTTAACTGCCTGTACCTGCAATATAGAATCGACTCTCACTCACCATTTTCTGACGAACAGTCGCCAGATTTTGATATGTGTGTGCAGCGTAACACATCTGGGGTGAGGAATGATGGCCTGTTGTGATTGGTCTAGACCTCACATGTGATAATAGCCAAATAAATGTTGTATTTTTTTCTATATAGAAACAGTTTTGTCTTAAGGTTTTATTAAATTGCTTTTAATAATGAAAAATAAAAGTTACGAAAATTCTCCCAGTCATTTAGGGTGGCCCAGGCCCGTAGGCCCACCCGTAACGCCACGCCTGGTTCAGACAGAATTTAGTCCGGTTCTGGCTTTTTCAGGCCTGATTAAAGTTCTAAAGAAAATTGATCCATTCATTGATCAAAACCTGCCAGACATGATGATCTCTTGCATGAAGGCTGTGTAATGGTCATAATACTGTTTGTTGGCCTTAGACTTCTTTTCATGTGTTGTAGCCAAACAGTAGCCAGCTTTTTATTGTCTGGGAGAGATGGGTTAGGGTTAGGGTTACCTAAGGGCATCTCGTCTTCCTTCTGTTTAATGTTGTTACTGAGACACGAACTTATCTTCATAGGTCCTTTCGCTGAAGTCTGATTCTAGGACTTTGAGTACTTGAGTACACACGTTGGTATGTGGCACTGGTATTTCCTTCACTGCAACTCGGTGCACAAAACTTTGGTTTCCCTGTCTGTCCAAACGGGGACTGGCTGACCCTATAATGCTCCAGCCAAGCACAGCTCTCTGAGCGATCATTTTCACCACCCGTGATCATAACTGATTAACAATCCCACCTCGCAGTCTTGGAGAGCTGGTAGCTCGCTTACAAGGTGTTGCAGATGAGGCCACTTGAGTGCAGTACCTCTAGTCGGGATATGAGACTTGTCGCCTGGGATAAAGTCTCGTGTTTAGGCCTGGTGCACTTTGACATCGACATAGAGAGTCCCCGAACTTGTAGACCACTGGCAGTTTCACTTGCTATTACTGTGTTGACAGCTGTCATGGTGCTGAGTTTAAGTTGCACTGATTGAGTGGTAACATTCAGTTCTGTCACTAAATCTGTGACTTTGATAAACTTGGATGATCTCCACTCTTCCACAACAATACGGCTCCATCTGCGCACCATCCACTCATAATCATTCATGTGATGCTCAAACAATGACACCTTTTTTTGGAGACATTGGCTACTTTACTGACACAAAAATGGGCTTTTGAAACATGAACAAAATATTTGGTTAAGTTATGACCTTTTTAAAACATGCAGAGTTCTGATATCTGATGAAACAGTTTTAGAGAAAGTTAAGATGAAAAATGAACCAAATCGATCGAGACAATCTTGAGAGAGAAAATGATCAGAGCTGTGAAACCTGCAGGACGCAACATTGTTCTTGGACAATGTGGAGTTCTTTAAAGAACTCAGAACAGCTTCTCTATAATATAATGGAACCAGATGGTTCTAGTCCTGTGGAACTCAAACAGACAAAAATACATTTGAGAAACTTTTTTTCTGCAGTAGAATCATTGATAGAAACATTTACAGGGTGAGACAGACCCTGATGTCAGAGACACAGACCAACCACGGCCTCTGAAGTCATTTTCATATGGACACAGTTCTTCTTCTTCAGGTCACATGACATTAACTGCACTTGTTTTCCTGTTTCTTTGCTTTATTAGCTCCTTTAATTCCACTGCTGACGATGATAAAGTGACAGATTTTTCTTTGTGGATCTGTTTGACAAAGTCATGTAATAACAGAACAGCAGATCATCTTCACAATGATAAAATCACATTTCCATAATATGTTGACAGTTTATATTTAAGACTTTAAAGAGACATGCAAACATCTCGTCTCACCCTCCGCTTGATTGAAAGTGTAGATCTTGAGTCAGTGTTTGGTTCGTCTGTCCCGTCTGTAGATACGTCAGTCCCTCCAGGAACGTTTGAACTCACAATCACAACAATTCACACAAATTCAACCAGTTCACATCAACAAAATTTGTCCAAACTCTGCAACTTTTCCTAAAATTTGTCCAATCATCATTGCTCCCAGCCAATCACAGCAGCCCCCCATGTAAACATCACACATGTACGTCTCAGTGAACCGACTCAGTATCTTGTTTTATTATTCACTTTTTTTTTTATCTTGTCACTGAAAAGAACACATTTGTTGTTGTTATTGATGTTTGTCAACATTCTGTTCATGTTTATTTTATCATTTGATGCTGTTTTTGAGTTTGAGCCCCCCCCCCCCCACACACACACACACACACAGACACACACACACACACACACACACACACACACACAGACACACACACACACACACACACACACACACACACACAGACACACACACACAGACACACACACACACACACACACACACACAGACACACACACACACACACACACACACACACACACACACACACAGACACACAGACACACACACACACACACACACACACACACAGACACACACACACACACAGACACACACACACAGACACACACACACACACACAGACACACACACACACACACACACACACACAGACACACACACACACACACAGACACACACACACACACACACACACACACACACACACACACACACACAGACACACACACACACACACACACACACACACACACACACACACACACACACACACAGACACACACACACAGACACACACACACACACACAGACACACACACACACACACACACACACAGACACACACACACACACAGACACACACACACACACACACACACACACACACACACACACAGACACACACACACACACACACACACACAGACACACACACACTGAGTCTCAGTTTGAGAATATTACAGATGCAGGATGTTTTCTCTCATTGATGTTAAAATGTCAGTGAGTTCCTCTGCAGAACATTCACAGTTCTGTTTGGTTCTGATCGGCAGCGTCCTCAGCTCGTACGGTCCCTGAATGTCTCGGTGCTGTGTGGGTGCTCTTCCTCTATTTCTGGACGCATGAGTCATCTTCACTCACGTTACACAATAGAAACTTCACTCTACTGTGAGTCGACTGCAGCACAAATAGAAGCTCAGAGCTTCACTCACTGGTCTGAATTACTGGAAGCCTCACGTCCCTCGGAGTAATCAAGTAAATTTACTCACATATTACACTCAGACTTGAGTATTTTGATGTATTAATTTACTTTTATACTTAATAATTTAAAGATAATTATTGTACTTTGCAGATGAGGATTTAAAACACTTGTAATGATCCTTTAATATAAAAAACATCACTGTTCAATAAATGAAACCAAAATAACAATTTACAGCAGAGAAATAAGTATCTTTAGTCAGTGTGGGGCAGTAATGGATTACTTACAGGAATCTATTACTCAGTGGTGGACAAAGTACTCAGCCCCAGTACTTGAGTCAAAGTACAGATACTCCTGGTCAAATATTACTCAACTACAAGTGAAAGTCGCTCAGTCAAACGTTTACTTGAGTCACCTGATGAAGTTCTGACCTGCTGTAGATCCTCTCTGATACACAAAGTGTGTAGAAAAACCTTAAAAACTTCAACATAGAAACACAATCAGAAACAAAAACAAACATTTTCTGATGTAACTGTATTAAAATCACATCATTAAATCAGATCGAAGTCGACTGTAAGGATTTTCTGTTAAATAACTCAGATTTCTTTCTGTCTTCAGAGGCAGTATTTATACATGAATTATGTAGTATTTTTCACTCTGATAAAAACAATCCAACTTTAAAAACTACCTGGAATAATGAATAATTCTAATAACATGTTGAGATTTAGTTCAGTCTTTCTCCATGACGTCTTTCTGTTTGAATGACAGACGGACAGTTTGTTCTTGTTACAGACGCCTGGATGACGTGTTTCTGCTGTGACATCAGTCCAGAGGAGCTCTGTGATTGGTTTCCTTCTGTGAGGAACACGTCATGTGACCAACTGCATTTTAGAAAAGAAAAAACACCAACAGCTGATTTCAAAGTTTAGTGGAAAAGTAACAACAAGCTTCATAGAAATGTAGTGGAGTCAAAAGTACAATATTTATCTTTGAAATGTAGCGAAAGTCTGAAGTTTACAAAAAAAACAAATACTCAAGTACAGATACTCAAAAAATGTACTTAAGTACAGTACTCAAGTAAATGTACTTCACTACTGTCCACCACTGCTATTACTGTAATATTACTTTACCTGGTAAAGATTAGTGTAAGAGATTACAATTTACAAAATTATATTACAGTTACTAATCTAAGTAACTCTGAGTTACTTTTTGACTCAGGTAGTTTATTTCACAATAATGAGTTACTCACTGAAGATGATCCCTCTGTTCATCTCTGTTCTCCTGTAAACTGTGAATCTGTGTTCCTCGTTTCACTCAGTTCTGGTGTCAGACTTTTAAAAAGAGTCAGGACTCTGAGGGAACCAATAGAAGTGTTTTAATTTGTCACATGACTCTCTGAAGGTGGTTCAGCTCCATCATCTCTCCTCACAGAAATGGCCTAAAACTTTTTTTCTTTGGTAATTAATAATAATAAGAATGGATGTAGTGGCTGCGTGGTCACAAGTGATTAAAGGTACGTGGATGTCTGCACACGGACGACAGCTACGTCCTCTGATGAGGACGCTTACGTCACACGGACCCCGGCTGCGC
>NC_139326.1:349593-404593 GCF_056507025.1 Lutjanus erythropterus
CTTCTTTTGTCTTTGTGTTTAAGACGTAAATTATCTTGTTCGTATCACCAAGGAGGTTGTTAGTACCGGTCACTGCATCAGAACACACACCAAGGTCCTGAGAACATGCAGACCACACACACACACACACACACACACACACACACACACACACACACACAGACACACACACACACTGACACACACACACACACACACACACACAGACACACACACACACACACAGACACACACACACACAGACACAGACACACACACACACACACACACACACACAGACACACACACACACTGACACACACACACACACACACACACACAGACACACACACACACACACAGACACACACACACACAGACACAGACACACACACACACACACACACACACACACACACACACACACACACACACACACACACACACACATCTTTATATCTTGTTTCACTACAAAGAAAAGCTGCAAAATTCACTCAGACTTTTATTTTTGCTGATAAACTAAATGTGAACTTCACATTTCCTGATGATGCGTTTATGGACTCTCTTGACACGACTGAATCCCAGATCCTCTGAATACTGAGTCCTAGATTCTCAAACTGTGGTACGTGTACCACTGGTGGGACACGAGCTGCTTCTAGTGGGACACAGAGGAATATCAGAACCTGTTCCATCGTCAGGATCATACATGCAGCTGATCACACGTCATCCATCATTACTGGGATTTATGATTCAAGTTTTCTGATAATAAAATATCAGAAAATGGTGTAAACTGTCACAATCTTGTCAACTGAAAAACGTGAAAACACAGACGTACTTCCGTGCACTCCACCTGTTTTCACACTATTTTTCAACCAGTGATCAATCTGGCCATAATTTTTCCACTAATCAATCAGTTGTTGGATCCAGAAAATCGATGTGGATCCTGTTGTGTAGTTTTGGGTCGTGGCTTGAACACTGTTTAAAGCGTCTGTTACCATAGTAACAGCAGTTGTTTTGTGTGCATGAATGAGTAAATGTTGCATGGTGGTGTTTAAGTATGACTTTGGTAGTTTGATTGTTTTAGTGGGAGTTTAGTTCAGAGTTTTCTGTAACAGATCTGAAATATTCCTGCAGGCGTCAAACCTCCTGCTGTTTGTTTTCTGTCTCCATTTTGATTTTCTGTTTGTGTTTGTTCAGTCAGAGTGAGACACACACTCTCACCATCATGTTCTCCTCCTACACACCGAGCTAGAGAACCTCCACTCTCAGCTGACGGAAGGAATTCTGGGAAATGTAGGAAATTACTGACCCCCCCAAAAAAATTAAATGCCAGGCAGAGGAACTTGAGTTTAATTTATCCTCCAGGGCGTGGCAGTTGGGTGGAGTTTAACTGAGCCTGTGTGTGTGTGTGTGTGTGTGTGTGTGTGTGTGTGTCAGGGTGGTCTGATGGTGGGAGGTCTATTTTAGTGCAGCATCTCCCTTTTTGTCTCTCCCACATTCCTTCCAGCTGATTGGACGGTGGGGTGTGGTAACCTAGCAACCTTCAGATATCTCCAGCATTCCTCTGAGTTATCTTCCATCCCAACAGACTCACAGAGCTGCTGACAAACACTGAGTCTGTCATTCAAGTTTCCTCCTTATCATCAGCAGGTCGTATGTTTTGTCGGATGGAGCAGATTTTCATTTTCAGGTCAAACTCCCGCCAGCAGCGTTGCCTAGCAACAGCAGCGACTTTCTGGAAACAAAACGTGAATCTGAAAATAGACGCAGAGCAAACGAGAGGATGATGAACCATTCAGATATCTGCTGATTCTGACAGAGACAATGTGGTTCTGTCTCTGAGAACTCACCTGGTCGGCTTTAAAGACTTTGTTCTGCAGCATGTTTGTGGTTCTGTCTCTGAGAACTGTTCTGTGTGTGGTTCTGTTTCAGGTGAGCTGAAGAATCTGCTGCAGAGAAACTCCAGTAAACATGTGAGTTGACTTTTTTCAGACTGAAACAGTTCCAGTGTTTTAGATGATTTTTGTGCATTAAGTACCAAAAAGTGTTTTATTATTGATTATAAATATATTATTGATGCATTCATGTTACAGCTGGTCAACGTGCAGCTCACTTCACTGACTTTAGACGCTGCAGGTGTTTCATCCAGTTTCCCTTTTTAAATCTTAAGTTTGCTGAATTTCTTCCACAATCTTTTATTTGTTTGGCGACCCAAATAAAATCTCCTGTGACCCACCTGAGGGTCACGACCCAGAGTTTGGGAACGACTGCTCTAATCTACAATAATACATCATCATTTATCATATTTCATATTAATAATCTGAATCCACAAAGGAACATGTAACTCGTCACCTTCCTCCATTGAGGCTGAACAGAAACGTGAGAGAGGAGGAGCGGATACCTGATCGATCAGGTTATTGATCAGCTGGAGCCATCAGATTGTAAGTGATCTGTCTTCAGAGACAAACAGACGACTTTCTCCTCTGGAGTCTGAACGTGATGAAGGAAGGAGGTCGCTGCTCTTTTAGTTTTTAAGACATAAGAGGTGTGAGACTTTTTCTGCAGCTGCCATTTTAATACGACATCAAACATCCAACGATGAGAAATCAATCATTTTTAATTAATAAATAAATCAGGAAATAACTGAACAGTGCAATTACTCTGTACAATAATTCAATAACTTGTATTTACTCATATATAAATGTAGACAGTGTTTAACACATTTATTAGACCACCTGTCATAAAAATGAGAAATATTTTATAAATCTCAAAAACTTGTTTTAAACTAAAATGTTATTATTATTTATTTGTCAAATAACAAACTGAAACAGGTAAACAGTCTTTTCTTCGTCCTCTTTGATCTTTAACAGTTTGCATCTTGCTGACATTGTTTTTATGTATTTGTCTCTTTTGTTGTTGAGGTCAGAAAGTTTCTATCTGTTCAGACTTCAGATGAAACTTTTCTGTGATCAATCTTTGAATCTACTAAAACCAAAATTAGTTCAACAGGATTCAAATCTGGACTTTGACTCGTCCGGTCCATCAGGTCCAGAACTCCAGAGTCTTTGTCTCGGTCAAATCGTCTCTGCACAGATCTGAAGTTTGCTTTGGTTCATTGTCTTGTTGGTTTATGAACCCTCGACCAATCAGATTCAGTCCAGAAGGAATCCCATGATGCACTGAGATGTTGTGTTTGACGTTCTTCTTCATGATGTCGTTGATTTTCACTAATTTGTCCACGACGTTTCCACAAATGGAACCTCACACCATGATGGAACCTCACACCATGATGGAACCTCACACCATGATGGAACCTCACACCATGATGGAACCTCACACCATGATGGAACCTCCACCGTGTTTCACTGTGGCTGCATGTGGCATCAGAACGTTCTGCAGCTTTTCTGTGGACATGAAGACGACGATGCTGACTGAAGAGGTCAAACCTGGACTCGTCCGTCCAGAGGACCTTCTTCCAGTCATCAACAGTCCAGTGTTTGAGCTCCCTGGTGAATCTGAGGAGGTTCTGGATGTTTGCAGGCCTCAATAATGTCTTCAGCAGCTCGTCTTCTCTTTAAACCTCGTTCCATCAGTCGTCTTCTTCTGGTCGTTCTGGAGACGTTCTCACACTCTGATCTAGAAACATTTGTCTCCGTCTGAAGATCAGCTCTGGTCTTCCTTCTGTCTCTAGTTCTTCAAATCTTGAGGTGTCAGTTAACTTTGGGTTCCTGCCTGTTCCTCGGTGTATTTTGTAAGAACCGGTCTCTGCAGTGGACTCAAAGCAGACTCGTCCACACTGTGAGACACTTTATGTCTTTTCCTGTTTGTCTCAGAGACCATCCAGCATCATGAAGTGTTTTAATGTGGACAGAAATGATGAATTTCAAACTGGATTCATCTTTTTAGACTCAAAGTCGAGTCGATTCACTGAAATGAATCAAACATTCAAACAATAAAACTCATTTTTCTGTTCAGGAATGAAAGAAAATAACTAGAATTTAAAATCTTAATCAAGAAATAATCATGTGATTTACTATTGTTTCTGTTTTTTTGTAAAACAGTGAATTTGAAAATTCATGGATAACAATAATAATTATATTTTAAAATTAAAAATATCATTTCAGTTAAAGAGCTTCTACATAAAAACTGATTTATGTAATTAATGTGGAGCAGCTGAGGTGTGAAGCTCACACTGACTGCTGTTCTAATTCATTTATTAAACACTGCTGCTGCATTGAGAACGAGACCACAGCTCCCAGTTCAACCAGTCAAACACAAATACCGACACATGAATTATTGAGTGACACCAAACACCAGCAGACATCAATACAGGAGGAGGGTCAGAGAACCAAATCTGTCAAATCTGCACAAACTGCAGCCACAAAACTGACCAGCAGTCAGCAGCACAACGAGCAGCTCACCTGGTCTTTTGTGGGAAAAAACATTAGCAATTGTTCTGTAAACTATTTTTTAATGAATATAAATATAGATTTTTTCTTGTGTAAAATCTTTACATTGGTTACCTGTCTGCTGGAGGCGGGGCTTAGTGAAGGTTCCATTACACCCCAGAACTGTGGAACGAGATCTTTTGTTTTTAACTGATGGTTGTTTGAACTGGTCTTCACTTAACTTTTGATTTATTTTATCTTTGTATTATTATTAATTAATGTTCAGCACTTTGTGTTGCTCTTCATGAATGAAGTGTGTCGTATCAATACAGCTGTTATCGTTTCCAGACGTATTGATGAACGTCCACATGTGTGTTTCAGGTTCTGATCAGAGTGGACAACCCCAAAGACAAACAGATACAGACATGATCCCTTATTCTCCCTGAGGTACACACACACACACACACACACACACACACACACACACACACACACACACATTTCCATTATTGATTCATCTGTTGATCATTTTCTCCATTGATCAATTAGGTGTTTGGTCTATAAAATATCAGAAAAAGCGCATGAACGTACATCGATGCGCTCCACATGTTCACATCTAATTTTCAAATCTTTCTTTTAATATCTGCCGATCATTTTCTCAATTAATCGATTAATTATTTCTGTCATAATCTTGTCAGTTGAAAAATCGGTGCAACACGTGGAGCGCACCGACGTTTGCACCTGTTTTTCAAGTCTGTAATGATTATAGTCATTATTTGTATTCACTGACCGCATGTTACCCAGACTTCCACCTGTGTGTGTGTGTGTGTGTGTGTGTGTGTGTGTGTGTGTGTGTGTGTGTGTGTGTGTGTGTGTGTGTGTGTGTGTGTGTGTGTTGGACAAAGCTGTGGACTCTGGAATAATCCCTTTGTGTCTCTCGGTCACGTCCAACAATGCAGAGCAGCAGAGTGTTGTGTTCTGACAGTGGAGTTAAAATGTCTGAACGTTCTATAAAACAATCAGCTGATTTCACCTCCAGAGTTTTTATTTAGAAGAAAATTCATAAAAACGTTTGTTTTCTGTCTGTCGAGGTGTTTTGGAGTTTAATGTGAGGAACATTTAAGTCACATGTCTGATCAGCTGTTTCTCGTGGTTCTCATGGCTTCACACAGATCTGATGGATCTTTCCTCACATTAAAGGGATAGTTCACCCAAAAATGAAAATTCAGCCGCCATCTACTCAACCTTATGCCAATTGAAGGTCGAATTTAGTTTTTTTAGTCTCTCCAAGATTTTCCTGCCTTTTTTGGGATTGTTTTGGCCTAAAACGTCTGATATCACAACAGCTTTTCTAAAAGAGAATTGACACATTGCAATGCAGAAGAAAGCGATTTTTCTGGGATAATTCATTAAAAATTGAATGCAGCTTGTTCCAGGCAGAGCAAAACTACACTCTGTTCTGAGAGTTATAACTAACTTTATATCAAAAAGGCTCAGAGGTACAAAAAAGATTAAAAAAAAAAAAAGTATATAAAATATTTGTAAAATGCACCAGGGAGTTTTCACAAAGAAGCAGAATCTTTTTGGAGCTCAAACTCAAACTCAATATAAAACAACATCAAATGATGAAATAAAAACACACAGTGTTGATAAATGTCAATAAAAATGATAGATGTGTGACAAAATGTGCAGAGCAGCTTCTCTGAGCAGCAGCAGATGAGTCAGCGCTCACAGCTGGTTAGCTTTGACTTCCAGATGTTTATGAAACACTGAGCACATCTGGCACTTGATGGAGCATTGCAGTAGGTGCTTCACCATCTGTTGCCTCGTGGAGATCTGAGTTCAGACTGAAGATGACAAACGTCCTTCATGTTGTGTCACAGAGAGTTAACTTCAGATCAGCAGCTCTCGACTCAACTCTGTGTCTGTACGGCTCTGGTCCTGCAGCTGTCTGTCAGAGAAAGCCTCTGCAGCAGATTTCTGTTTTCCAGCTGACTCACACACACACACACACACACACACACACACACACACACACACACACACACACACACACACACACACACACAGTGACAGTGTAACTCTGTCAGTTGGGGACTGACTCACCTTCTTCTGTCATTTACTTGCAGCTCTTCATTAATTCTGTGATATAATGTCAATATTGTACCAGATGTCTGTAAAATAACATCATGTTATATCTGTCTGTGTCACTCAGGAACTGACCAATCAGCAGTCAGGATGATGCCCAAGGTAAACACTGTTTTTTGTGTTTAAAGTGTTTCTGTTGGTCGACTGTGTGGGAGGAACAGTTCTAACATCTCTCAGGTTTCTATTTTTAGCTCCTGAAAGCCAAAGCTGAGAGGAGAACACAGATATTAACTCTAGAAACACCAGAACTCCTGAACTACTAGAACGTACATCAGTGTCATTTTGACCTTTGACCTCCAAACTGTCTCAGGATAAACAGCAGACTGAGAGACTAATGCTTTTATTCTGTTACTTTACCTTTTTATAAATGTACATTTTTATATTTATCAACACGCAGCATCATGTCTAGTAAACTGTAATGATTTCATATATTCACTGCAGTATTTTTCTGTAGGATCAGATTCAAATTTGAGATTAATCCAGAATTACTCCGAGTGAGAAACAGTTCAATGTATTTCATAAAATGATAAACATGTTATTTTAACATTAATAACAAAGAGAGTTAACAGAAAATAATCACAGCCTGTGAGAAAAGACTGGAGACGAGTACAAAAAAAGTTTCTGCTTGTAATAAATAAAGGTTCTTTGTTTTGTGATTTGTCGGTGCTGAGACAAACAGTGTTACAACTGTCCCTGGTCTCCCCTACTTTATCTTTAATTGGGTCTAATTAATTAATGACTTGTATTTTAATGTTGGGAAATTGGCAGTCGAGTCCAGTTATGGCGTTTTATTGACAATGTCAGTTGCTAAGCAACCAGGACGCTGTGATTTCTGTGTGCAGATAAACATTAATATGCACCCAAAAAAATAATGAACCCAAAAACACTGACTTACTGTGTTTTAATTTAATTGAAATAATTTAATGTAAAGAATTTCATTTAACACAAAGTTTTTCTATTCTATTGAGTCACAACTGATTAAAGGTACGTGGATGTCTGCACACGGACGACAGGTACGTCCTCTGATGAGGACGCTTACGTCACACGGACCCCGGCGGAGCCTCGCAGACCCTCGCGCTCCTGTAAACATTGAAAGTTTGACCGTGGCTTTAATATTTGGTCGTGTCATGGAGACACACAGCTACAGACACAGACTGGGAACCAACAGACACAGACTGGGAACCAACAGACACAGACTGGGAACCAACAGACACAGACTGGGAACCAACAGACACAGACTGGGAACCAGAGCAGCAACCAGAAAACAAAAAAAGTCCAAACGAGCCGATACACTAGTTTGCTGCTCGCAGATGCTTCATTATTAATAATAAAATGTCACTTTTTGCATCTGTTTTCCTGAATAAAAGGCGTCGTCGTCGTCTCTGCATCAGAAAACACAATGAAACAACGTGCAGAAAGTGGAAATGATGCAGAAACAAACTGAGCTGAAGTGTTTTTGATGCAAACTTTCATGATCCTCATTCATTCCTTCATTAACTGAAGTCTTCTTCCATCTGACTGCAGATCAGTTTGTGTTTGACCTCTGATCCGTGTGTGTGTGTGTGTGTGTGTGTGTGTGTGTGTGTGTGTGAGCAGCAGCTGGCTCAGACGTCTCCAGGGAGTGTGTTGTCTCTGAGAGGAGGGTCCGGTGTCCCAGGATCCCCCGCCGCCGCCATCATGGTGAGACACACGTACACAGATGAAGACGTACGATCTGTCAGATTAATCTGCAGGCAGTAATCTGTAATCTGTGTCTGCAGGCGCGGGTGGAGGACGGCGTGATCGGCTACAAGGACCTGGCGGCGTTACCGAGAGACAAAGCCATCCTGGACATCGAGAGACCAGATCTGATGATCTACCAGCCGCACTACAGCTACAGTCCTCTGGAGGTGAATCACGCGCCGGTTTCTGTTTCCTCTGTTTCGTATCTTCAACAAACGTCAAGTTCAGATGCTGAAGAGACAAAAGCTGCAGTCTGTCCCCCGCTGTCACAGACCCCGGATTCGTTTGACGGCTGGTTAGCTGAGCGTCATGAGACATCGATCAGCTGCTCAGAGCTCGTTAGCACAGCTGAGACCCAGACCTCGACCTGGACTTAAAAACCTGGTTGACAAATAGTTTGGACGTATTTTACAATTGATTAAAATGAATTTGTCTGCACTCTCCATCCTCACCACTAGATGTCACTCAATCCTGCAGGCGCTGATATTCAACACTTTTTCTGTCATTTGTAAGAAACTTCCTGGTTGATAAAGTTGAATATTTGTGATTGGATGAGAACAGACGTCTCCTGACAGCTCGCTTTGTTTCTGTGCCGTTTCTTCTGAGTCTTTTTTTAAGTTTGAGTGTTTAATCTATTTTTATGTTTCTCTCCTCCTCAGAGGTCCTTGTCTCCTCGCTCCATCTCTCCTCCTCCCTCCCCGGAGGTAAGACGTCCTCTCCTCACGTCCGTCTGTCCATCATGTAGTTTATGTGTTTACATGAACGTTTAGGTTCACGTCCTGAGGGTCAGGACATTACTGTCATCAGGTCAAAGGTCACGCGGTTCTTTCGTTCTCCTAAAAAGAAAATAGTTAGACAATAAATATGATGAAATATTAAAATTGTTTTAAAATTTGGTTTACAGGCTGTAAGTTTAAGAACCACGTCACACAAAAAAAATTCTAATATGATTCAAAATGTCAAGGCAGACAGTTCCTTTAAACATGGACCCTCCACCTGTCTGACCTCCGTGTCCCTCTGTGTCTCTCTGTGTTCCTCCGTGTCCCTCTGTGTCCCTCTGTGTTCATCTGTGTCCCTCTGTGTTCCTCCGTGTCCCTCTGTGTCCCTCTGTGTCCCTCTGTGTCCCTCTGTGTTCCTCCGTGTCCCTCTGTGTCCCTCTGTGTTCCTCCGTGTCCCTCTGTGTCCCTCTGTGTCTCTCTGTGTCCCTCTGTGTCTCTGTGTCCCTCTGTGTCCCTCCGTGTCCCTCTGTGTCCCTCTGTGTCCCTCTGTGTTCATCTGTGTCCCTCTGTGTCCCTCTGTGTCCCTCTGTGTTCCTCTGTGTTCCTCTGTGTCCCTCTGTATTTCTCCGTGTCCCTCTCTGTTCCTCTGTGTCCCTCTGTGTCCCTCTGTGTCCCTCCGTGTCCCTCTGTGTCCCTCTGTGTCCCTCTGTATTTCTCCGTGTCCCTCTCTGTTCCTCTGTGTCCCTCTGTGTTCCTCTGTGTTCCTCTGTGTCCCTCCGTGTTTCTTTGTGTCCCTCATGTTCCTCATGTTCCTCATGTTCTTCATGTTCCTCCGTGTTCCTCCATGTTCCTCTGTGTCCCTCTGTGTCCCTCTGTGTCCCTCTGTGTTCCTCTGTGTCCCTCTGTGTCCCTCGTGTCCCTCGTGTTCCTCATGTTCCTCTGTGTCCCTCATGTTCCTCATGTTCCTCTGTGTTCCTCTGTGTTTACAGAGGGAGTCCAGGGAGTGGCTGGAGAGCCGGTCTCCTGGAGGTTCCTCCCCTGGTTCCACCATCCAGACGAGCAGGACACACAGTACACACAGCACACACACACCACCCACGCCACACACACCAAACACACCACACACACACACCTCTGGAACCAAGAGCTCCTTGCAGCACTTCCACAGACCAGGTGAGAACCAATGAAACAGCTGACAGAGTCTGTAGAACACCGTTTGTCCACCAGAGGACACCACATACACATACAGGCTGAGGAGTAATAGATTACTCAGTCTGGATTAAAAAAATATTGCCAGATTGATCACTGATTGAAAAACAGAAATGTGAAGACAAGTGGAGGACACAGACCGCGTCTTCGCATTTCTGGACCAATTTTTCAACTGATAAGATTGTGACAGGATTAATGAATTGATTTTCATTATAATTATAATAAATTAAAAAAATAAAAATAAATTCAACTTCCCATTTTACTAAATGTAATCTTTTTTATCTGTAACTGTCATGGAATACAGTTACCTTTATTGTGTCTAGATGATGTAATCCTGTTACATGTAATCTGTTACTCCTGGAGGCTCTGCTCAGCTTTATGCTTTTCTTGTCTTTCTGTCAGAAAACGGCTCCAACATCTACAAGAAGCCTCCCATTTACAAACAAGGTGAGTTATTCCACCTTTAAAGCTGAACGCTGATATTTCAGAGCTGTCAGTGAACACAACAGTGACGTTCAGGCTCACACCGTGTCACCAAGAAGCTTTACTGACAAAAATCTTTTTTATTGCCGTGAGGAAATTCAGCTTTTTATTGATTTGAGAGTTTTTCCTTTTTTACCACCAGAATATATAAAACATTTAGTTTGTTCCTGATCAAACATGAATTATTTATTGAATTTCAGTACTAAGTCATCTCTGTGTCTCTGTGTCTCTGTGTCTCTGTGTGTCTCTCTGTGTCTCTGTGTCTCTGTGTCTCTGTGTGTCTCTGTGTCTCTCTGTGTGTCTCTGTGTCTCTGTGTGTCTCTGTGTCTCTCTGTGTCTCTCTGTGTCTCTCTGTGTCTCTGTGTGTCTCTGTGTCTCTGTGTGTCTCTGTGTGTCTCTGTGTCTCTCTGTGTGTCTCTGTGTCTCTGTGTGTCTCTGTGTCTCTCTGTGTGTCTCTGTGTCTCTGTGTGTCTCTGTGTCTCTCTGTGTCTCTGTGTGTCTCTGTGTGTCTCTGTGTCTCTCTGTGTGTCTCTGTGTGTCTCTGTGTCTCTGTGTCTCTCTGTGTCTCTCTGTGTCTCTGTGTGTCTCTGTGTCTCTGTGTGTCTCTGTGTCTCTGTGTGTCTCTGTGTCTCTCTGTGTCTCTGTGTGTCTCTCTGTGTCTCTGTGTCTCTGTGTGTCTCTGTGTGTCTCTGTGTCTCTGTGTCTCTCTGTGTGTCTCTCTGTGTCTCTGTGTCTCTGTGTGTCTCTGTGTGTCTCTGTGTGTCTCTCTGTCTCTGTGCGTCTCTGTGTGTCTCTCTGTGTGTCTCTGTGTCTCTCTGTGTCTCTGTGTGTCTCTCTGTCTCTGTGCGTCTCTGTGCGTCTCTGTGTGTCTCTGTGTGTCTCTGTGTCTCTCTGTGTGTCTCTGTGTCTCTCTGTGTCTCTGTGTCTCTGTGTGTCTCTCTGTGTGTCTCTCTGTGTCTCTATGTGTCTCTGTGTGTCTCTGTGTCTCTGTGTCTCTCTGTGTCTCTGTGTGTCTCTGTGTGTCTCTCTGTGTCTCTGTGTCTCTGTGTCTCTCTCTGTGTATCTCTGTGTCTCTGTGTGTCTCTCTGTGTCTCTGTGTGTCTCTGTGTCTCTGTGTGTCTCTCTGTGTCTCTGTGTGTCTCTGTGTGTCTCTGTGTGTCTCTGTGTCTCTCTGTGTGTCTCTCTGTCTCTCTGTGTCTCTCTCTGTGTAGACGTGTCGTCCTCTCAGGTCCCTCAGGGGAAACACATTGAGGATCTGATCATCGAGTCGTCAAAGTTTCCTGCAGCTCAGCCTCCAGATCCAAACCTGCCCTCTAAGATCGAGACTGAGTACTGGCCCTGCCCCCCCTCCCTGGCTGTGATTGGTATGACCCAGAGTCACACACACACACACACACACACACACACACACACACACACACACACACACACACATGAAACGCACTCTGTGCTGCATTCATGGTTTGTAGAAAGATTGGATTTTCAGTGTTTTGATCAGAAAATCCTGTTCAGATATTCAGATTTGAATCCTGATAATCATTCAGTCGCTGCAGGATTTCATGTCATTTTTTAGGATTATTACGTCATAAAATGTCTGATTTCACAGCAGCTTTTCTATAAAATTTGCGATGCAAAATTTTTGAAATGCAGAACTGAGAGAAAGCTGCAAAAACAAAGTTGTTGTTTTTTTCTTGTATAATTCTTTAAAAATCAATCAGTTTGTTCCAGAAAGAATAAAACAACAATCTGAGATATTTTGAGTTGAAAGAATAAATTTATTCAGGACTCAGTTACACATCATCAAAAATAACTACAGATATCATGATTACATCACAGTGTTGGCTGGACAGACACACTCCACCTGTTTTCATATGTTTGGACATATTTGTTAGTTGACAAGGTTGACAACCTTGTCTCCTCTCCTTGCATCCTCTCCTTGCATCCTCTCTGCAGAGAAGGAGTGGAGGAAGAAGGATCAGAGGGATGAAGATGAGGAGGAGGACGGGGAGCTGGATGATGAGCTGTGGGGACTCCGACTGCTTCAGAAACAAGAACTCAACAAGGTGACAGACAGGGGACAGACAGGGGACAGACGGAGGACAGATGGAGGACAGACAGGGGACAGACAGGGGACAGACAGAGGACAGACAGGGGACAGACACGGGACAGACAGGGGACAGACGGAGGACAGATGAGGACAGACAGGGGACAGACAGGGGACAGACAAGTACAGATGGAGAACAGACGGAGGACAGACGGAGGACTTATCATAATTCCAGAGTTTGATTTTAAATGTAGGATGAGATCAGTTGACTGAACGTTATATTAAGGGGGACAGACAGAGGACAGACGGAGGACAGACAAGAACAGACAAGAACAGACGGAGGACAGACGGAGGACAGACAGGGGACACACGGAGGACAGACAAGAACAGACGGAGGACAGACAGGGGACAGACAGAGGACAGATGAGGACAGACAGGGGACAGACAGGGGACAGACGGAGGACAGACGGAGGACAGACGGAGGACAGACAGAGGACAGACAGGGGACAGACACAGGACAGACAGAGGACAGACGGGGACAGACACAGGACAGACAGGGGACAAATGAGGACAGACAGGGGACAGACACAGGACAGACAGCGGACAGACAGGGGACAGACAAAGGACAGACAGGGGACAGACGGAGGACAGATGGAGGACAGACAGGGGACTGAACATTATATTAATGTTGTGGACGACAGACTGGAAACTGTCCTCTCTGCTCGTCTCCTCAGATTCAGTCCAATCTGGGTAAAATCATCCTGAAGGAGGAGTTGGACAAATCTTCGACTCCTCTGAGGAGGAAAACTCGCTCTCTGCCCGACCGCAGCCAACACGCAGGTAACCGACCGTTAATCATTATTGATCTTTGATCAGTTTCTTTAAGAGATAAAAGAAACTGATCATTATTTATCAACGTGTCTCTGTTCTCGTCTCGTCCTCTGCAGGCTCCAACGTCTCCAAGTCTGTTTATTTCCCAGCATCCTCTAAGAGCGGCCTGTCCAGAGTGAGTACTGCTGAACACGCTCATCCAATCACAGCAGAGTTTACTGATGACAGCGATGAACACATTTCTGTTTGTTTTCAGCTGCAGTCGGCAGAGTTCAGCTCGACTGACAAAACTCCCACAGGTATGAAGACACGTGGTCACATGATCGAAAACAGGTGACGCTTCGATTTACAGCCTCCATCATTTCAGAGTAAACATCTGCTTATTAACCAGATGTTCACTTGAGATTTCTGCTGTAAATTAGCGTTAGAAACGTCATGGTCTCACCAATTATCATACAATTAACTTTAATTTATATTAAATTTCAAATATATTACTTGGTAATTTTCACCGATTCACCATGAAGTTATGGGAGCTGGAAACTGAAGCGTTACCATAGAAACTTAACTTCATGCTCTTTATATACAAATGAACTTTTTTTTTTACATTATTCATGCAGTGTGTAACTTTCTTTAACTTGTGTGTGTGTGTGTGTGTGTGTGTGTGTGTCGTCCTGCAGATCTTCAGGTACGGTTTGATTCAAACATTTGATCATTTATAATCATTGATAAACAATGATCAGTGATGATTAATGTGATGATTGATGTGTGACAGAACGGAGACTCCAGGATGGACCGAGGAAATTCTCTCCCCAGCATGTTGGATCATAAAGTAACACAACATACATCACAACATACATCACAACATACGTCACAACATACATCACAACATACGTCACAACATACGTCACAACATACATAAAAAACATACGTCACAACATACGTCACAACATACGTCACAACATACATCACAACATACGTCAAAACATACGTCACAACATACGTCACAACATACGTCACAACATACATAAAAAACATACGTCACAACATACGTCACAACATACATCACAACATACGTCAAAACATACGTCACAACATACGTCACAACATACGTCACAACATACATAAAAAACATACGTCACAACATACGTCACAACATACATCACAACATACGTCACAACATACGTCACAACATACGTCACAACATACATCACAACATACATAAAAAACATACGTCACAACATACGTCAAAACATACGTCACAACATACGTCACAACATACGTCAAAACATACGTCACAACATACGTCACAACATACGTCACAACATACGTCACAACATACATCACAACATACGTCAAAACATACGTCACAACATACGTCACAACATACGTCAAAACATACGTCACAACATACGTCACAACATACATAAAAAACATACGTCACAACATACGTCACAACATACGTCACAACATACGTCACAACATACGTCACAACATACATCACAACATACGTCAAAACATACGTCACAACATACGTCACAACATACATCACAACATACGTCACAACATACGTCACAACATACATCACAACATACGTCAAAACATACGTCACAACATACGTCACAACATACATAAAAAACATACGTCACAACATACGTCACAACATACATCACAACATACGTCACAACATACGTCACAACATACGTCACGACATACGTCACAACATACATCACAACATACGTCACAACATACGTCACAACATACGTCACGACATACATCAAAACATACGTCACAACATACGTCACAACATACGTCACGACATACATCAAAACATACGTCACAACATACATCACAACATACATCACAACATACGTCACAACATACGTCACAACATACGTCACGACATACGTCACAACATACATCACAACATACGTCACAACATACGTCACAACATACGTCACGACATACATCAAAACATACGTCACAACATACGTCACAACATACGTCACGACATACATCAAAACATACGTCACAACATACGTCACAACATACGTCACGACATACATCACGACATACATCAAAACATACGTCACAACATACGTCACAACATACGTCACGACATACGTCACAACATACGTCACGACATACATCAAAACATACGTCACAACATACGTCACAACATACGTCACAACATACGTCACGACATACATCACAACATACATCAAAACATACATCACAACATACTGTAACTCACATTTTACCCAAATCAAAACAATGCAAACACCTTTTTGTCATTTAGGTGAACTGACCGTTTCATTTGAGCTTTTTCTGTATAATATTTTATGTTATATTATTATATTATGTTATATTATATTATGTTATTATGTATTGATGGATCTCTTTAGATCTTCCCGTATGAGATGCTGGTGGTGACTCACAGGGGGCGGAGCAAACTTCCCCCCGGTGTGGACAGAACCAGACTGGAGGTAAAACTCTTGGCTTGAATTAAAGATCAAATCTGTCAGAATGTTTTAATCACTTTGTTTTGAACAGATTGTGTCGTAACTGTAAAATCAATCATTTTTAAGATTAATCAATAAAAAAAAAATGACGACAAATGAATCCTGTCACAATCTTGTCAACTGAAAAATAGGTTGGATTTTCAACAGGTAATCAATCTGGTGATCATTTTTCCACTAATCAATTAGTTGTGTCATTGGTTTTCACCCTGCAGAGACACCTGTCTCAGGAGGAGTTCTTCAGCGTCTTCGGGATGTCCATCGAGGACTTCGACCGCCTCTCCGTCTGGAAGAGAAACGACCTGAAGAAGAAAGTCTGTCTCTTCTGACGCTGCTGGGACTGCATCTCCCACAATCCCCTGCTCTTCCTGGGTCCTTCACCACAGGATCCAAAAACAAAACATCATCATTATCAGCACCGCCGCCACCGCCACCGCCATCATCATACCTGCTGCAGCACCACGAGACGTTCAGCGGGACGTTCAGCTTTGATTTGATTTGAACACAGTTGCAGGTTTAGAGGAAACACCAGAGAAGAAGAAGTTTGTTTGTCTCGTATCCAGGATGTAAAGAGTTGATTCCGCCGGGCGCGACCGCATCACGTTCAGGATGTGATGCGTCCGTTCTGAAACACGTCCTCCAGGAGTTCACAGGCTGTTCTTGGGATCGTCGCCACCTAAAATCCTAAAATCCCTAATTTTGCAGTAACTTTCCTGAAAATGTGTCACACGTGTTGCATGTTTCGTTTTGGGGAACAAGTGAACATTGTAGAAAAAAACAACAAACCTTTTTTTTTTTCGTATAATTCATAAAAAATCAGAGGCAACTTGTTTCAGGGAGGCTCAGATCACAAAGTGGACCAGGGGGGCGGAGCTTAAACCTAAAACAAAATGTTCTAATAAAAGTTCACAAAGCGTTGATAAATATAATTAGATAATCAGATATTTAGATGGCATGTTTGATGTTTGTGCAGGGGACTGCTGTGATTGGTGGAGCTCACAGGAAGTGATGATGATTGGAGAAAATTGTAAAGCTGTGCAGGAATCAAAGGGATTGGCTGAATCTGTGCCAGCTGTTCGCAGCTTCCTGGAGGAACTGATCAGACGATGTTTGTGCACTTTAAAACTTGCCTCAATAGATTTTTGAGTTGTTTTAATTTTTTTGAACAACTACTGATCTTTTTTGAGATAATTAACTTTTCTTTTTTTAGAGAAGCTCAAATCGTAAAGTTTTAGAAACCCTCAAAGTTCAGAAATGACGCGTACACTCTTTGAAGTGATGTGAATAATTTCATATTTTTAATCATTTCATTTTCCTGCATAAATCAGGTTCATTGTGACAGTTTTATTTTAAATATATATTTTTTATTTTCTAAAAGTAAAAGATTAAAGTTCATCTTAAGGAGAAAAGTTAATTCTCTCAATTTAAGATTATAGGTCAGCAAAACTTCTAGTTTACTTCAGAACTCAAAAATCTTTTGTGCACTGAGTGGATTTTTGACAGATGTTGAGTCAAGTTGTTCAGAGACACAGGAAAAGCATTGAGCATCCAGACAATTTTCAAAATAAAAGCATGATCTGACATAAAAACAGACCAAAAAAAGAAATAATTTAACTATGCAGCTGACGTGTTCGTGATAGAAGCACAAAAATCAAAGAAAAATGACCAAATCAATGGACAGACGGACAGACGCAGCGCCGTAGAACCGTACCCGGGTGGATGGCGCCCGGTCACACCCGCTCATTTTTAACAGTTCAAAAAAAAATTCTGCAAACAGTGAATTTTATTCTGCTGACCAGGTTGAACTCTGGTCGAGTTTTAAATTAAAGTCTGCGAGTTACAAACACTGTAACACTGCAGTATTTTTATTTATTTATTTAGTTGCGGTGTTTTTTGGAAAATCCAAGAAATGAAATATCTGAAATCATTTCATCACCTGCTGACGTGGCGTGACGTCAGGACGCTTCTCTCTGAACAGACGTGCAGGTGAAGAAAGTTGTTTGTTTGTCGTGGAGGAATTCTGGGAGATGAATTGAATTCTGCTGTTCACATGTTAATTCCACTAATGTTTGCATTAACCATCACAAGCCCCGCCTCCTGCAGGCGGAGTCTGAGCAACATGATGCGTTTTCATGACGAGGATGTCTGAAGCTGCACGCCGACGTCTTTCTGCTCTTTCAATACTTTATGATTGATCGATCGATCGCTTTAGAACAACATTCCTGCTGACTCTGAGTCAACGCTAAACACAGAGTAGATGCTGACTGGGCAGTAGGAACGGCCACCCGTCAAATCGACCGTTCCTATTGGCTTAGCCAGCGATGATGTCATAATGACAACGTTTCTTTCCCAGCACCCAAAAGGAAAACAGGGTGACGGTTTGATCACAGCCAGACGTTGGACGTCACGTCCAGCAGCAAGGAGCCGATAAACACTGTAAAAATAAATCACGTGGGGAAACAAGTTCTGAATATGAAGCATAGAACAATTAGAAGAAAAAAGAAAAGTCTGGTGAGAACGAGCAGCAGAACACGGCGGCACATGAAGACAAAGTAAAGACAAAGTCCAGCTGATTGTGTCCACAGACTTTCTTTAATATAATAATATTACTATTATAATAACATACATATATAATATAATGAAATGTGATGTTAAAGGATTTAAAGACAAAATACTTGAGTAAATATTAAATCAAAAGAGTGGATCCAAACTCTCAACTCTGATTGGCTGTGATCAAAGTGTCTCCTCTTGATTTTTCTTTAATACAGCAGAAGCCACTGCCCTGTTTTATCTAAGAACACAGAAACACTCACACTTAAAACCAGAGCGGAGCTGAACGCAGCCGAACGCAGCTGAACGCCGCAGCCGAACGCAGCCGAACGCAGCCGAACGCAGCCGAACGCAGCCGAACGCAGCTGAACACAGCCGAACGCAGCCGAACGCAGCTGAACGCAGCCGAACGCAGCCGAACGCAGCTGAACGCAGCTGAACGCAGCTGAACGCCGCTGAACGCAGCCGAACGCAGCAGCCGAACGCAGCCGAACGCAGCCGAACGCAGCTGAACGCAGCCGCTGAACGCAGCCGAACGCAGCTGAACGCAGCCGAACGCAGCCGCTGAACGCAGCTGAACGCAGCCGCTGAACGCAGCCGAACGCAGCCGAACGCAGCCGAACGCAGCTGCTGAACGCAGCCGAACGCAGCCGAACGCAGCTGCTGAACACAGCCGAACACAGCCGCTGAACGCAGCCGCTGAACGCAGCCGCTGAACGCAGCCACTGAACGCAGCCGAACGCAGCCGAACGCAGCCGCTGAACGCAGCCGAACGCAGCCGAACGCAGCCACTGAACGCAGCCGCTGAACGCAGCCGAACGCAGCCGAACGCAGCTGAACGCAGCCGAACGCAGCCGCTGAACGCAGCCGCTGAACGCAGCAGCCGAACGCCGCAGCTGAACGCCGCAGCCGAACGCAGCAGCTGAACGCAGCTGAACGCAGCAGCTGAACGCAGCTGAACGCCGCAGCCGAACGCTGCAGCCGAACGCAGCTCCGCTCTGTCCATGAAACAGGTTGTAGACATTTAGTGTGTTGCTTAGTGACCAAATGATGTGCAGCTATTTTTTAACCTCTAGAGAAGTGGCATGTTTGTTATTAAAAACCTAAATGAAAAAAATGTAAAACCATTTTAATAAGTAAATTATATCAAAACATGAATGTTGAGACACATTTTCACCACAGAAGAAGATGACAGATGGAGGGACAGACGGAGACTTTTCTGGACCTTTCTGAGGTCTCCGAACCAAAGCGTGACACAAGGAATGATGGGAAATAAGTGGAGACATCTTTCAACCACAGCTGAAGTGAACTGATGACATCACACAGTTATATATCCTCAAAGTATTAATATCATGTTCATTCTGAGTCTGCAGAACTAATCAAACTTCTTTAACTTGTTAAAAGTCACACAGGCATCAATTTAAAACATTTTACATTTTAATAAATAAAATTAATCAGTATATTGACTGTAAACAAAGTGTCCATCAGGGACGTCACGTCACCAAACCCGGGGCTTTGTTCCTTGTGGTGTTTTTTTTTTGTTTGTTTTTTTTTATCACATGATGCTGCATTTAAAGTCGGCGGCCATGTTTGTTTGATGATGTTCTCACAGAACTTTTAAGGCTCGTTTCAAAATGACATGCATTCGTTTCACACACTTCCACATGTCCTTTATGTTCAGAGAGACGTCCACCAGAGGGCGCTGCTCACTGGTGGACGTTACAGAAGTTACACAAGAAGAAGAAAAAGAAGTTTGTGACAACAATAATAATAATAATAATAAACTTTATTTAGCGTTCAAACTCCACATCCTGCCGTCTCTTCTGTTTACAGTCACTAAACTGTCTTTTTTTTATTAAAGTGATTTATTGAAGGTAAAAAAGCACCTTTTAAATTCCCATGTGTGACGTTTGAACACTTCAGATTGAATTCACAACGCCACATCCTGCATCATCACACGCCACCACGTCTGCCTCGCCACCACACGCTTCCTGTATCTGTGGGGAAAAAAACAAACAAACAACAAAACAAAAACAAACTGAATGAAGACTTATGGAGTGAGCGCACATTGGTCACTTTACGTTGAGATGATTTCCTTTCTTTCTTCGTTTTGTTTTTGAGGAATGATTCTGATGCCGTTTGATGATGCTGAGAGGATTTACGCTTTGTTCTGATTGGCTGTGTGTAGTTGTAGAAACAGGAAGTGGGTTGCTGTGACTAACACCATGATGACACAAAGATTGTTCCACATGTTTTTTCTTTCTTTTTGTATATTTTAAAGTGTTTTTTTTCTTTCTTTTTAAAAGAATCAAATTATTTTAACACACATGGCGACTTCACAGGGACGCATCACCGCCAGCGTTAACCGCTGCGAGCATGATGTCATGATGATGATGTCATATTTTTATTTAACCTTTAATTAAATAGATTTATATCATGACGCTGGCAGTTCCAGGTGAACTCAGAGGTCATCCAGAGGTCAGAGGTGAGACTCGTTGGCGGTGAGCGACCTGCGTGACGTCACCCTGCTGCTGTACATACTGAACCACTGAATGACATCATAACTATTATTATTACTGTTGTTGTTGTTGTTGTTGTTTTCATATCTGGATCAGGTGATGTAACAGATGAATGGTGATGTGAATGATTAACCATGAGTTACAATAAAGAGCATTTCTATTTGAGGAAACTGTTTGTTTATTTACTCAGTTTTCATCACAAAAACAAACTGACTTCATCATTGAAGTTTTATTGACAGAATGAATCTGATGTTTATAAACGAGCCGTGGATCTTCAGCTGTGCACTGACACACAGCGCCGGACGCTGACCGTGGTCAATCAATCATTGGTAAAATTAATGATCAATTAACATCGATTAACGACCTTTCTAAGGTTGCTAATAAGAATACAACAAGGGGGTTCTACCTAGAACCTTTTTATATTCCAGGTGTTTTATCTAGAATCAAGAACCTTTTCCTATTATGGTGCGAAGAACCAGGATTCCAACAATCCTTGAAGAAATCTGTCTTCTAAAAAAGGTTCTTTGGATGAAAAGGGTTCTTAATGGAACCATTTGTCTTACAAAGAACCAATTCTTCCAAAGAAGGTTCTTCAGAAGCAAATAGTTCTGGGAAGAACCGTTCAGGAAGAACCCTTTTAGAACCCTTATTTCTAAGAGTGTAGTCTGTTCAGACTACACTCTTAGAAATAAGGGTTCATGTTTCACGTTTATTTAACAGGAGATCAATGAAATTTTACACAATCGATCAGATTCTTAATGACAGATTCATTGATCATTGATTAATGGTTATCATTCCTGATATTCTAAAGTGTTTTACAGTGTGGTTGTTGTCTTTCAGTCTGTGTTGCTCCGTCCTCCGTCCTCCGTCCTCTGTCTCCTCCCTCATGTGCTGATGTCACACAGAGGCAGGACTTTACAGTCAGAACTGCAAACTGCTGCAGAGACACAAAGACAGAGTCACAGACAGACAGAGACAGAAAGACAGACAGAGAGACAGACAGACAGAGACAGACAGACAGACAGACAGAGACAGACAGAGAGACAGACAGAGACAGAGAGACAGACAGAGACAGACAGACAGAGACAGACAGAGAGAGAGACAGACAGAGTTCAGCTCGGAGACAACTTGTGTCTCTGTTGTTTGATGTTTGGGACTCTTCAGAGGAGACATGAGACTGAGGACGAGCAGCTACTGACACCACAGACATGGACAAACAGAAAGGTACCATCTTTACTTGAATCATCTGTTTTTTCATGGTTTGATTCTTTTCCTTTAAACGATTGTAATAATTAATAATAATAAAGTTCATGTTGGTCTGATGGACAAGCTCTCAATCAGTCTGACAAACCAATCAATCAATCAATCAATTCACTGATTAATGGAGAAAATAATCATCAGATGAATCTATGATGAAAATAATCATTAGCAGCAGTCTGAGACCAAACAGACAGAAATTTGTTCATTACAGGAAACATTTTCAACATTTTAAAATATGTTTACTAAAGTAAAAATACTCAGAATTTCCTCCACTAATAATGACTGTGAGAAAAAAAACAACAAAAATATCTCAATAATATACGTATAAATCAAATTAAAGAACAATAAAGTTCAGTAAAGTTTCACTGTTAAATCTTTTCACTAAAAACATGAAAACAAAAAAAGTCTCATCAACAACAAGAGAATAAATTCACATTAAATACACACTAAAATTTAAATCAAAACACATTTTTATACATGTATAATACAATATTTCACGTGTTATATTTTCTGCATTGTTTGTGTTGTTTTATCTATATTTATACGTTGTTAATGTGTCATCAATATTTCACTATATATGACAGAAAACTTTCCTTAATGTACATTTATAACCAATCATTTAACAAATGTTTTATGAGACACTATAATATGTTGATTAATCTACAGTACTGGTCGATAATTATAGCTATAAATACATTTTATACATTTATTAAATGTCTGTTTTTTATCTTTCATGTGTTTATAGAGTCACCACCACTGTTGTTAATGTGTTCATTAATAATGCTTCAAACTGCATTATAAAGTGTTATAAACCTTTTATTACATGTTCATATAGTATTTATAAAATGAAAAATCTCTCACAGCTTCATAATAATATAAAATTTGTCTGAGTAATGACAGAAAAATCTAAATCAGACCTGATGATGTCATAAATTCCTCGTCTTTATCACTCTGATGGTATCGTCTGTCTGTCCTCCTCCTCCTCCTCCTCCTCCTCCTCCTCCTCCTCATCATCATCATCATCATCATCATCATCACTTCCTGCTGCTGCCTCAGGAGACGGAGCTAATAGACTGTTTAGATTCACACTGACTGTGTACAAAGTGTCCAAACATTTTTCTCTGGACGACTTCTGTAGTTTGTTTTACTTCAGTTTAGCTACATGCTAACTGCTAAAAACAAAGACAATTCCAGTTTGTTCCAGCTTTGGTTTGATTTAGTCATTTCTGTCTTTAAGTGTAAACCTGTATCAAGCTAATTTACCTGTTAGCACAGTATCATGACACTGAGCTAACAGACTGTCCTAAAGTTATCAGGCCAGAGGTGACATCATGCTAACAGACTGAACATAAAGCTAATTAGCTCCAGTCTGTTAGCACACTATAATTACCTGTGTTAGCTTAAGCTCCGGTCTGTTAGCACAATGTCATGACCTGGGACTTCAGCTAACAAGTCTCAGGTCATGACATCATGCTAATAGACTGAGGCTAAAGCTAACAAGTCTTAGGTCATAATGTTGTGCTGACAGACTGAAGGTAAAGTTGATCAGTCCCAGGCCATGATATTGTGCTAAAGCTAAAGCTAACAGGTCTCATGTCACATCGTAACTGACTAGAGAAAAGTTCCAGGTCATAATATCTGACTTACAGACCCAAGCTAGTGTTAGCAAGTCGGTTCATATTTTTCTTAAGTAAGGTTCCATATGGCACCAGAAGGGGCGTGGCTTCGCCTCTCTGTACTGGTGTTTCCATGTGCAGCGTGTAGTGGTGAGGGGGTGGAGCTTGTAGCTGATTGGCCGTCTGAAATCGAGTCAGGAAGCAGCAGCTCAGTAATGTAAATGTTTCTGCTGCCCTGTGTTTACCAGCAGAGGATGAAAGACAAGAACGCCGCTCCACACCCCGCAACACACACACACACACACACACACACACACACACACACACACACACACACACACACACACACACACACACACACTCAGTTTTAAACTTTTCCCAAACTTTCTAACCTTAGCCAGTTCCAGGATCAGCTTCCTTGGCCAGAAAGATAGAAATCTGAGTTTGAAACTTCCCTCCAACTCAAAACAAACAACAACTACACTGTAAAATATAGACGACTGTAAACAAGTCAGCCTCTAAAACAACAAACACACCGACTGTGAGAAATGATTAGATCAAATAAAGTACAGATTCTTACTGAACATTTTATTTACATTTGGAATGACAGTTTATAAAACACTCAAACAAACAATCAGATTTGTTCATGAGTTTGTTTGTTTATCTGTTTGTTTGTTTGTAAGCTGGTTCATTTGTTAGAAAACTGTCTCTGATGTCACCACACATCATGAATGAAAAACAAAACAAGATAAATAAGTGAAGTCAGACTATAAGAAGACAACGACAACAATCAGCACGTCGACACTTTTAAATGTTCTCAGTGAAACAAACATCAGGATTCTGTTTGTTGTTGTTTGTTTGTTGTCTGTTTTTCTCTGCTGATGTTTTTGTTGTTGTTGTCAGGAGAGAGACATTATCCATCTGTCATTCACATGGACAGTGTCTGTCACTCTGAGTGTGTGTGTGTGTGTGTGTGTGTGTGTGTGTGTGTGTGTGTGTGTGTGTGTGTGTGTGTGTGTCCTGCAGCATCAAAGCCAGGGACAGGAAGTGATGTTGATGGTCAGATAAGCAGCGTTCAGTAACACAAACTCTTTATTTCTCAGTTTCTTCTGTTGTTAAACTTGAATCTTCCTGTCTCTGTGGTGTCCTCTGTGCAGAGAGAGGGACAGACTGTGTCTCCGGCTGTCGTTGTTGTTGTTGTTGTTGTTGTTGTTGTTGTTGTCGTGTTTGATGCGTTGTGGGTGTGTTAGTTATGTGCAGCTCAGTGTTTAAAACAGCAGCAGGCTGATAAGCAGCTGCAGGATCCTTAAAATCAGCAGAGACGAGTTAATCAGAAACGTTTAACCTCCGTCTCCCACTCAGCTCTCAGAGTGAATGGACTTTGTCTGTCCCTCTGAATGGAGCTCAGAGACAATCAGCGTCTGTCTGCAGGGTTCTCTCTGCATTTCTTACATTTTACCCTCCTTCTCATGATAATTCACACTGTTCTGAGATCAGTCCAAACGTCTGCGGCTCGTTCTGTCCAACAGGAAACAAAACACAAAGTTCAGAAAAGTTTCAACGTGGACACTGTGATAGAAATTCTGTCGAGACTTTTCAACCAATCGCTTAAACGCTCTCTGGTTTCAACCAGCTGTGAGCTCTGGGAAGGTTCTAGTGGTCCTTTAAGAGTCTCTGCAAATCCTGTGAGAAGTGCTATCGGTCATCAAGGAGGTTTTAGAGAACATTTAGGAGGTAGAAGTCTTTTAGGAGGTTCTAATGATCTAAAGGTCTTTGGTGGTCAGTGACCAGCATCTGCAAGTTCTTTTGTTGGTTGGAGAGCCCTTTAGATTAGTGAATATGTGCTAGAGGTCCATTAGGAGGTTCCAGGGGTCCTAATGGTCAGTGATGAGGTTCTTAAGATATTTAGCAGGTTCTATTGCTTCTTTAGAGGGATCTTGTGGTATGATGGAACTCTTTCAGATCACAAAAGGATCATGGTTCTTAATGTGTTTTAGGAGAACCTAGTGATCACTAAGGAGGTTCTCTGGCTCATTTTGATGGTTCTAGTTGCCATTGAGAAGATTGTGAGGAAGATTCCTGCAAGTAATCCCAGAGGTTCTTCAGTTGGTTCTTGCTGTCCTTTAGGAGGTTGAGTTCAGTCATTGGTTCTAGACCTTGTTTAGGATGGCCATTAAAGGCTCTATGTGTGGTTCTATAGGTCCTGTAGATGGTTCTTGTGGTCACTGAGAAGGCTTGAGGGGTTCTTTAGATGGTCCTAGAAGTTCTTTAGGAGGTTACGGTGGTCAGAGCTCTACAGTTACAAGGTGGCTCAATAGATGGTTCTTGTGGTCCTTTTGGGTGGTCTAGTGGTTGTTGAAGACAGTTGTAATGGTCAGGAGGTTCTTGGCGGTTCTTTGGATTGTTTGAGATGTGCTCTTGGTCACTGATGGTTCTAGAGGGTATCACATCAAACAATTCTCTTGTCAGGGAGAATTTACTGTAAATGTTCTGTCAGCCCCACAGACAACTTCCTGTTCCTCAGAGACCTTGAGTTTTAAAATGACGTAAACCACACACACACACATACACACACACACACACACACACACACACACACACACACACACACACACACACACACACACACAGTGTGTATGGTGTTAAACATTAGCAGCTTATCAGTGTGTATCCTGCCTCTGCAGTTCACCTTTGAAGGCCACAACATCAGAATATTAGTGATGGGAAACTTTACCTGAACAGGTGACGTCAGTTCATTGACTCATTAACAGAATAAAGAACCTGTTCTAAACAGACTTCTGGGTTTTACTCCTTCACACCTGAACAGGAGCTCCTCTAAAAACTCACAGTCACATCAGTCATTTACAATGAGACATGAGAACAGAGACTGCAGCAAAATATTGTGTAAAAGAGTTTTTGTACTCATGACGGCAGATAAGTGAGAGGCGTCTCACATCGCTGCTCGTCTGACGCTAAAACACAAAGTCAGTTTTCATTCACTGAGACGGAGACAACAGCTTCATTCATGACGGGAACACAGACTGACCTCAGGACAGTTTTCATGTTTCATCAACCTGCTGACGACAAACTGAACCTTCGTCTGTTTCTGTTTTCTCTTTATCAAACTCACAGAAATGATCATTTAAAAAATGGTGAGGACAGAATTATCCTAAAACAATCCTTCATTTTTAATGTTTTAAGATGGAAAAAAGTTTGGACCTATTTTTCAACCAGTGATCAATCTGCCAATATTCTTTCCACTAATTGATTAGTTGTTTGGTTCATAAAATGTCAGAATTAATGTCATAAAAAAGAAAGAAGTTAAATGATAAATGAGTCTCTGTGTTAGTTCACTTTAGATTTTAACTTGTTAATGATGCTAAACAGACAGTCTGTGGGTCCAGCTGTTCACCTGTCTGTCTGTCTGTCTGTCTGTCTGTCTGTCTGTCTGTCTGCAGTGTTGGCGAAGCTCATCTGGGACCTGCAGTCGTTCTTGTCTGTTCTGGACTCAGAGAACCTGAGTTACATCGCTCAGGCTCAGAAGAAATCCATCTCAGAGCTGCTGTCCAAACTGCAAACCAACGACACTCCTGGTGATGAAAATACTTCTGATACTAATATTAATAAAACTGCAACCACTAATACTTAGTACAACTGAGAAAAAGGATCATTTTCCACAGAAGCTGCTGGTATTTATTGCAGAAACATTTAAAAGAGTTGAAATATTGAAAGATGTTGAAGTGCTAATATGTGTGTCTCCATATGCCCAGATGTAAATGTCCTGTATATTTGAAAAGACCCACAGACGCCATCTTTGGGGGGGGGGGGGGCACTGGGTTTTATGCCCCCCGGAGTTGAAGCTGGAGGTGCAGTTCCCCCCCAGTTTTGAGGCAAACCAGGAAAAGATGCATCTGTAAAATAGTTATAGAGGGATACACTGAATTATTATTAATATTATTAAGATTTAATTGTCATGTGGGATAGTTTGTGTTTTGTTGCTCTTATGTGTTACTGGCTGAGCGTATTGAGCATTTTATTTAATTAATTAATGAGCACTTCCTGACCTCAAACACCTCTGATCATTAATGCACCTAATCCAGTAACTTATGTCTCTGCCATCTGAATGAGACACACAAGATGATGTTTGACAGCAGCTCTGTGTGGAAATACTTCAAAATATTAAACTATGAAGATATAAACTGCGTTGAGCTGCAGGGATAAAAGCTTTGATCCCACATTTAGAATCTCAGACAAAATTCCAGGTGAAGCTCAAAGTTTCAAGAACACTGGATTTATACTTTATCCAGAATACTTCATGGTGAAATCCTGCAGCATGTGATGGATTTACCTTCAGCAGTTGGCTGCGACAAAAAGCACCTCACTGAAGAAAAACGCCAAAATCTGCTGAAGAATCCATCTGAAGCCTCACAACAAGAGACTGAGAACTTTTATAGTTCTGCATTTTAACTTTGAGAGATCATTAACTTGATTGAAGGGGCTGTATTGAACAGCAGCGCGCACAGTGCGAGCCGCCTGCTGCGCTCGCCTGCAGACTCTGAACTCCAACAGAATATGGAATCTGTCAGCTTGTTATTATGACTTTGAAAACACCAAATTAGTTGATTTAATGAATTTTGCTTGTTTAAAATATGAACAATTGTAAAAATCTCTCTTCCATGAGGCTGTTCTGTCAGACAGTGACAGATCACAGGATGAAACAATCATAAAAAAAGGCCCCTGCAGAATCCTGGAGGGACAGACTGCTGGAGCCCCTCCCACCACTCCCAGTACAACCAGTACCCCCAAAACCAGTCAGCTTCCTGTTTATAACCCTTACACAGATGTTTGTTGGTTTCCAGTGGAAGATGCTGAGTACATGATCATGAGCTGTCCATCACTGTGTCCCAGCAACGAGCAGATAGACACACCTGGGACAGGTAACACTCAGCTACAAGTGTTTTTTTGTTTTGTTTGTTTGTTTGTTTGTTTTTTTAAATTAAAGGGACAGTTTGAACTCAGGTGTGTCTGTTTGTCCAGAAGGTGTCTGGTCCTCTGAGCTGTTCTTGAAGAACGACTCATCTGTGAAGCTGAGAAACGGGGTGAGTCCACCCACATACACACACACACACACACACACACGTCTAGCATCTCTCACCCCCAGTGCATGCTGGGATACACATCTGCAGCCTGAACACCTGATTCAGATTGTCTTTACTCTGTTGGTTCCCTCTGAGCTTCAACAGAAGAAAAAAATGTCTTTTTAACTTAAAGTTTTGACTCATAATTTAGACTCAAATGTCTCACTCACACCTCGTTGGTTCCTCTGAGGTTCCTCTTGAAAGTTCCTCCTGAAGTTTGAAAAAAGTGGTTGGGAAAGAAAAAACAACTTTTTTTAGATAAAAAAGGAGGAGGAGGTCTGTGATGTGGGTCAGTAATGACAGACTGAGTCCTCCTGAGGTTTGGGAGGAGACGGTGTGTGTGTGTGTGTGTGTGTGTGTGTGTGTATGTGTGTGAGACAGGATGTTCAGTGTTTACATATGAGGCCATCTCCCCTCTATCCGTCATCCTATTGGCTGAGAGCTCTGCAGAGGGAGGAAGTGGTCAGTGATGGCGGCTGATTAGCATCTGGTCTACGTGATGGACGCACAGAACACACACACACACACACACACACACACACACACACACACACACACACACACACACACACACACACTTCATCTCCTGGGAAATTTTGTTCATATGCATCTAATTTACAAACATGATGTTGGATTCAGGGGCAGTGTTTAGTTCCAGTTCACTTCAGAGCTGCGACGTGTGTGTGTGTGTGTGTGTGTGTGTGTGTGTGTGTGTGTGTGTGTGTGTGTGTGTGTCTGTGTGTGTGTGTGTGTGTGTGGAGGGGTGCGTTCAAATACTTTGGTTAACTCCTGTCTGATACTGAAGCTAAAACTCAAACGATGGATAAAGTATTTAAAGTTTTATGTGTGCAGTTATAATTTATAATGATGTGATAAAACTGTGAGTTAAAAAGTCAAACTTAAGAGATAAAAAGTAGAAATTATGCATAAAAAGACAAAAGTTAAAAAGTGAAAATTGTGTGTAAAACGTCAAAATTCTGAGTTCCACAAAAATCAAATTTCACTTCCTGTTTACTGTGATGTCATATCCAGGGCCCTGTAATCCCGCCCCTCCCACCAGGAGGTCTAGGAGGTGATGATGATGAAGATACATATGAGGAAGCAGAACCTTATGTAGCTGACACGACCACATCCAACACTGGTATCTACACACACACACACACACACACACATACACACGTGTCGTAAATTTTGATTATTAAAATAAAAATTAATCAATAAAAACGTCTTGCTCGCTCTCTCAGAGAAGGCGGAGTCAGACAGCAGCCACTATGAGTCGTATGGTGAAGAAGATGATGAGGAGGACGAGGAGCAGGAGCCTGTGAAGGACAGAGCTCACTACATCCAATGGAGTGCCTCGCAGCCCTGTCTAAGACCCGCCCCCGAGTCCCGTCTCTGTGGTTACCTGTGGAGGAGGAAGTGGCTCGGCCAGTGGACCAAACAGCTGTTCATCATCAGGAACGACGTCCTGCTGGTCAGTTACTGTTACTGAAGTAATGGAGTATCAGTCTGAGGTGCTGGTATTGAGTGTGTGTGTGTGTGTGTGTGTGTGTGTGTGTGTGTGTGTGTGTGTGTGTGTGTGTTCAGTGTTATAAGTGTGCTCAGGACCTGCTCCCTCACCTGGAGTTGAACCTGCGCGGCTGTCAGCTCGTCTACAAGTCCAAGGGTAACAGGAAGATCCAGCACCAGCTCAAACTGGTCTTACTGGGCTCAGAGAGTCTGGTGCTGGGATACAGCAGCTACCAGCAGGCCGACGAGTGGAAGAAGGTCAGAAACACACACTCATCATCTAACACACACACACAAGGCTCGTTCCAACAAGTGGTGGAACGTAACCAAAGTGCAACAAGTGATGAAACGGTTGGTTCATAAAAACACAAAGATCTATAATCATTTCTCGTCAAATTCATTTACATTCAGACGTTACAATAAGAAAAGAAGAAGAAAATGACATAAAACAAACATGATGTAAAAAGATGTGACCTGACAAAACGAAGAAAAAGATTTAACAAGACCATGATGATGTAACGAGATGAAAACGACGCAGCAGCGACAAAAATGACACAACAAGACGTAACAGGACGAAAATAAGAAAGGACATGAATGTAACAAGACAAAACTTATGCAACAAGACTTAGCAACACGACAACAACATAAAAAGATGAAAACAACATTAAAGACAGACAGACAGAAACGGTTCAGTTGTCTTTGCACAGAAACAGCCAGTAGAAACGTCCCTCAGAGGACGACTTTTTATTTATACTCTGAGGACATTTCAGAGCCTGAACTATTTCACTTTTACTGCAATAAACAAGTTGAATCAGTGCTTCTACTTTTACTCAAGTACCTGTACTTCTACTGCAGTAAAGACTGAGAGGACATCTGTCTCCTCCTCATCTGTCCCTGATGTCTTCTTCAGAGACGTCCCTGCTTATTTCAGAGAGACGATGCTGAGACAACAGCGTGTCTTCATAGTAAAAGAGTTCAGGTCCTAGACTGACCTGGACCTGCAGTCCAGACCTGGACCTGCAGTCCAGACCTGTCTCCAGGTCTCCAGGACAACAGAGACTGTGGACTGTTGATCAGCTGAAGACGAATATCAAGAAAGAATGAGACAGAATTGACCTTTAAAACTTCAACAAACACTGAGTGAGTGTCAGAAGAAAAGATGATGGATCACAGAGAGAAACATGAAACACAACGACTGCAGATTTACTACAAACATTAAAGTTGATCAGTGTGATCAATAAATATCTGGTCTGTAAACACTGGAGCCTGTATGGTGGATCAGCTGGTTTGTGTGTGTTTGTGTGATCAGGTGATTGAGGAGGTGAGTGTTGGAGCTCAAGTGGAGACTCAGAGCTCGTTGTCTCTGATCAGATCAGATCAGCTGCTGTCCTGCAGGGTGAGACACACACACACACACACACACACACACACACACACACACACACACACACACACACACACACACACACACACACACACACACACACACCTTTATATGACTATAGACATCCTTATGTTTTGTGAGTGTTCCTGTCAGTTCCTGAGCTGAAATATTAAACCAAAGATGGTCTCAAATGAAAGTAAAAACTGACTCATTCAGTTGTTTCCACCACTCGTTCAGTGTTTCACTACAAGCATCAGTCTAACTCATAAATTAAATATATAATGTGAGGTTTGTGTCCATGTTGTTTGTTCAGTCCAGCGCGGCTCTGACTGACTGTGAGGAGGACAAACCTTCAGCTGGCTGCACAGTCAACAAACAAAAAGGTACGAACATCGTTATGATCTGTCACCTGGAGAAACGACTGCGTTCAACAATATTTTATTACTCAGATGTGTAGTGACAGATGGATTTTTGTGTTGTTACGTCCGTCACACGTGATGCGCTGTGATGGCGACACCAAGGAATCATCAGGAGTAAGTCCAGATACCTGAAAACTCTACTCAAGCACACTAACAAAGTATTTGTACTTAGTTACTTCTGAGATGATGAGATTTATACCATCTGTAACAAACATCTGGTCAGATGATGTGTAGTGGTGTGTCCACAGGTGACCTCTGAGCTGTGCTGCGCTGTGATTGGCAGGTTTCCTGAGCGTGCTGATGAACTGTCAGTGGCAGAGTTTACTGTGTCAAGTGGACGCCGGTCTTCTTAACATGTTCGGAGAGGAGGAGGACGAGGAGGAGGACGAGGAGGTGAAGAAGGAGCGAACACCTCAGTACACCGTCCAGCTCAGGGGATGTGAGGTCAGAGCCGGACCCGATACCGACCACTCATACAGGATCACACTGAGCGTGCTCGGTGACCAGGTGGCGGTGCTGGAGGTGAGCAGAGAGGAGGGGCTTCAGGTTAATTCATTAATTCAAACAGTCACGTCTTCATGTCTTCATGCGTCTGTCCGTCCTGCAGGTCAGTAGTTCCGATGAAAAGGAGCGATGGTTAAAGCTGCTGCAGGATGGAGCTGCCAGTCACGGTCACCATGGTGACAACACACAGGAGCACACAGGTGAAGCTCTCAGGTGAGAGACAGTCTGTTCTTCATGTCCTCAGATGGTGGAAATACAACTCCTGTAAAAAATATATATATTTACTTAAATAAAGAATTTAAATATTCTGATCAGAGGAGACAAAAGTCCTCTCAGTCTTTACTGCAGTAGAAGTAAAAGTAGAAGTACTGATTCAACTAGTTTACTGCATTAAAAGTGAAAAAGTTCAGGCTCTGAAATGTACAAAAGTAAAAATTGTGTTGAGACGATGAATCAAAGCGCAGCCTCTCTGCAGCTTCTATGACCTTTATTTATTCAGGTGGAATCATTCTATCAGCAGACGTCTCATATCTGTGGTCCAAATTAACACCTATTTATTTAAAATGTGATAAGAATAAGACAATAAAAAAACAATATGCTTGACCATCAAAATAGCTTCCTAACTTAGTGTGTGAATAAAATAAAAAGACACGAACCATTCAAGTTAATGATCGTACATTTATTTCAGACTCCAGAGTCAAAAAAGCTCCAGCACAGAGAAGATAACAGATAAAAACATACAGGTCAGGAGACGCACAGGGACAGCAGGGTCTGGACTGCTGGCAGACTATGAGTCTGCAAGGAGGACAAAAAGACAAAACACATGAGCCCAGGTTGTTCAGTTAACTTATACTATACAATACTATACCCATACTTCAAAATATACACGTACAAATACACACACCAAGGAAGGAAAACGTCGCTGTGCCTTTTTTCCCGGCCGCTGTCTGACCTTACAGAGCCACCGTAGTTGATAAGAGACCTGTAGCTAATAGCATTAGCCTCTATGCTCTTTAGCTTAAACACCAGAACAAGACCTCCAGATAACCCGTGTTTAATACAGTGTCACAGGAAACACTGTGTGAAGCACCAGCAGAAAACATGACTTGAAAATATGAACCACAAAAAGTTCTCGTGTATTATTTAGCGGTGCGGTCTGACAGCCCCGGTCTGACCGCGGATAACTGCTGAACTCCGGCCAGCTCTACAGGAGGAGGGGGGGGGTTAGTACTTATCATATCATCTGTAAAAAAAACATTTTGTTAGATCGTTAATGGAATTAAAAAGAGCAGTGGTCCATCCACAGAGCCTTGAGGGACCCCACATGGTATGGTCCAAATTCTTCTTCTTCTGTTCTGATTCTGTTTTCTCTGTTTTGTTGTTTCTTCCTCAGTGGGCTGAAGATTCGAAAGTTTCCGACCTCCAACACCTACATGGACGACCCCTTCCATCTGAGCATGACAGGCAGAGACCAGCCCATCTACTCCAACACCCCCATACTGGAGCACATGGTACGGTCCGCAGAGCAGAGCCTTTCAGCTGTGAGACCAGTACAGCTGGTATTGTTTTTACTTAAAGGGAAAAATTTGTCAAACTGCAGCAAAATCTAAATATAAAAGTCTAAATGTCTCTTTAGGTGAAAACTGTTGGGAAAATAATAATAATAATAATAATTGAATAGAAAGAAACATCAGAGAAATGTGACCTCAGCACTGCTGCATGAAGTACTGAGTGAACATTTAAACATGAAAACAAGTAAAACTGTGAAAATGAAAATAGTGATCAGATTCTTTTTATCTTTTCATCACTTTAAAACATTTATTTTCCTGCCAGCAGTGTTGTTCTGTCAGAATATACAGATAATGATTTGTGATTGTTTCAGATCCAGAACTCTCAGGACTCGGTTCGCTGCGGCTCCGTCTCGTCCAGGGACTCAGTGACCTACAGCAACACCGTCTTCACCACACACAGTGAGTCTCTGCTCAGAGACAGACGAAGTAAGAAGTGTTTTTCCAGAGAGACGCTGGTGGACAGTTTCTACTTCAAATCACAGTTTGACTCAGGAAGCTTCAGCTGAAGACACCTGTAAAGACCTGATCCTTAAAGAGACAGGAAAAACAGGAGACGGTGGTAAATGACTTTTAAAAATCACAATGAGTGTGTGTGTGTGTGTGTGTGTGTGTGTGTGTGTGTGTGTGTGTGTGTGTGTGTGTTACAGGCAGGAAGTCAGTGGAGGTGGAACGAGGCGTTCAGAAGCTGGAGCTGACGGGGAAGAGGACGGTCCAGCTGAGGGCGGGGTCAGAGATCAACCTGGCGTCTGCAGCAAAGCAAAATAAACGCACCTCTTTTAGACAGTCGCTGGCCATCTGCACTGAGCGCGCTCAGGTAGGAGCCCCGCCCACAGACCTCTGGGTCTGAAAACACCACATGTTTCTGGTTGTGGAGCAACAACATCAGTTGTGCTGTGTTTTAACTGAGCCTCACTGGTCTCTCCTGGTCTCTCCTGGTCTCTCCTGGTCTCTGCTGGTCTCTTCTGGTCTCTCCTGGTCTCTGCTGGTCTTTCTTGGTCTCTGCTGCTCTCTCCTGGTCTCTCCTGGTCTCTCCTGGTCTCTCCTGCTCTCTGCTGCTCTCTGCTGGTCTCTCCTGGTCTCTGCTGGTCTCTCCTGGTCTCTCCTGGTCTCTGCTGGTCTCTCTTGGTTTCTGCTGGTCTCTCCTGGTCTCTGCTGGTCTCTGCTGCTCTCTCCTGGTCTCTGCTGTTCTCTGCTGCTCTCTCCTGGTCTCTGCTGCTCTCTCCTGGTCTCTCCTGGTCTCTCCTGGTCTCTGCTGGTCTCTGCTGGTCTCTCCTGGTCTCTGCTGGTCTCTGCTGGTCTCTCCTGGTCTCTGCTGCTCTCTCCTGGTCTCTCCTGGTCTCTCCTGGTCTCTCCTGGTCTCTGCTGGTCTCTCCTGGTCTCTGCTGGTCTCTGCTGGTCTCTCTTGGTCTCTGCTGCTCTCTCCTGGTCTCTCCTGGTCTCTCCTGGTCTCTGCTGCTCTCTGCTGGTCTCTGCTGCTCTCTCCTGGTCTCTGCTGCTCTCTGCTGGTCTCTGCTGCTCTCTCCTGGTCTCTGCTGCTCTCTGCTGGTCTCTCCTGGTCTCTCCTGGTCTCTCCTGGTCTCTGCTGGTCTCTCCTGGTCTCTGCTGGTCTCTGCTGGTCTCTCTTGGTCTCTGCTGCTCTCTCCTGGTCTCTGCTGCTCTCTGCTGGTCTCTGCTGCTCTCTCCTGGTCTCTCCTGGTCTCTCCTGGTCTCTGCTGCTCTCTGCTGGTCTCTGCTGCTCTCTCCTGGTCTCTGCTGCTCTCTGCTGGTCTCTCCTGGTCTCTGCTGGTCTCTGCTGCTCTCTCCTGGTCTCTCCTGGTCTCTCTTGGTCTCTGCTGGTCTCTGCTGGTCTCTCTTGGTCTCTGCTGGTCTCTGCTGCTCTCTGCTGGTCTCTGCTGGTCCCTGCTGGTCTCTGCTGGTCTCTCCTGGTCCCTGCTGGTCTTTCAGGCGGGTTTCCTCCCTCTGCTGCGGCGGACCGCCTCGGCTAAAACGTCTCTGAGACGAGCTCCTTCGGCACTCTTCATCGAACATGGAAAAGTTTTCCAGAGGAAGAAGGTCAGACTCACTGATGTTCGCTGTGATTAATGATTGTCTTGTCGTTAAATACCAATCACATGTATTGATTTCAGATCGGTTCTAATAAAATGAACCAAGAGGCCGAGAGATGATCACAAAAAGTTCATTAATCAACAAAAACAAAAATGTGCAGAAACAAACTTAAAGGGACATTTCATATTTCCCCTCCTCCCTGCAGAGCTCTTTATCCTGAGGTGTGTGTGTGTGTGTGTGTGTGTGTGTGTGTGTGTGTGTGTGTGTGACTGTGTGTGTGTGTGTGTGTGTGTGTGTGTGTGTGTGTGTGTGTGTGTGTGTGACTGTGTGTGTGTGTGTGGTTGTGTGTGTGTGTGTGTGTGTGTGTGTGTGTGTCTGTGTGTGTGTGACTGTGTGTGTGTGTGTGTGTGTGTGTGTGTGACTGTGTGTGTGTGTGTGTGTGTGTGTGTGTGTGTGTGTGTGTGTGTGTCTGTGTGTGTGTGACTGTGTGTGTGTGTGTGTGTGTGTGTGTGTGTGACTGTGTGTGTGTGTGTGTGTGTGTGTGTGTGTGTGTGTGTGTGTGTGTGTGTGTGTGTGTGTGTGTGTCTGTGTGTGTGTGACTGTGTGTGTGTGTGTGTGACTGTGTGTGTGTGTGTGTGTGTAACTCTACTCTTTCTGTTTTTACAGGAGTGGGAAACCAAAGCTGCTGCTTGAATCTGACCGTCCAATCAGACTCCAGTCCTGTCAGCTGAAGACAGACGTCGCAGCGGTCCAGCCTTCACTGCTCACAACAATCGATATGATCAAACAGAAATGATTACAGATGTTCAGGTTCTGTTTGATTATATCAACAAATATTTGACCAAAGTCAACAGAACCAGTCGAGTAAAGTAGAATTCATATTTCCTGAGCGTGACGTAACTTTATCATCTAAACCAGCCGCTGCTTTTCTCCCTGAGCGCCACCTGCCTGTAAGGAAAGATAAAATAATAAGTGATTCATCTGAAAGCTGATCCATACCCATCCTGATCAGCAGATCAATAATGATTCACTGTCCTACAAAGTAACCGACTGGTTTTGACTGAGGACAAACAAATGTCCTTTTTTTTTTTTTTTAACAGTTTTTTCTTCAGACTTTTGTAGAAATTGCAGGTTTGTTCAGCTGCTGGAAATCCTTGAAAACACTTGAATTTTAATGTTTTCAAGGTTTGAAAAGTGCTTGGATTTTAGATAAAGTGCTTGGATTTTAGATAAAGTGCTTGCAACTGTAATAAAGTAACATTGTAATCAGATTAGTTTCATAATAAATTACTGCCTGATTGAATTAGTCAGTTAACTTTCTACATCAAAAAATTAAATAAGTCAGATATTTGCTGAGTCAGATTATACACAAAGTTAATAATTACTCATTGATTGATTAATTACAAAATAAGAATTTAACCGATTAAACATGTATTAATTGATAATTAATCAATAGTCTAGAAATGACACTAGTTGTGCCACATTTGACATTGTTTTGTCTGTTTGAGCCACTAATTAGATAAGAAAACTTCAAATTCAACTTAAAATAAGAAAGAAAAATGAGAGAAGATGTGTTTTATATCTTATTAATGATTAATGATTAATCAAATAACCAATAATTTGCATTTTCAAGTAAAGAAATCAGGAAACTGTGATTTTGGTCGACGTGTGTGAATCTGATTTTGAGGACCTCAGGACAGACAACGTCTCCGGGACCTCCTGTGATTTCTGGTGGACCCCTAAGGGGTCCTGGACTGCAGGTTGGGAACCAATGATTTAAACACGTCAACAAGCAGCTGGAAATGCGTCACTGCGGCGAGTGAACGCATAAAACACGCAACAGAGTAAAAACAGAACCAAATATTTGACTGTTTTTAGACTTAATCCACAGATCTGAAGTTATTTTTTCCTTCAGTTCACAGCTTCTTTATTAATATTTCTTCTGATCTGGGTTCAGTTTTATCCAGTAAAAAAGCTTCTGTGTGTCAATAAACTGTATTTCATAAATCACAATAATATTTTCAGATTATTCTGAGCTCTGACCTCCACCTGCTGCAGGAGACACACTGACTGTGGACAAGAACCTCGTAATAATCTGAACTGTCCCTTTAATAATCCATCTGATAAGATACCTGTAGAGAGAACAGATGTTCTCCACATGTTGGATCTAACTGAAAACAGACGGCGGTTCTCCAGATGTGTTTCTGAAGATCTGTGACAGAAAAGTCATGAGTTTATTGTTGTGAATTTCAGGCAGCAGATTTATTTTGAAGTTCTGTTTGATGTAACTGTGTTCTCACTTTGATCAACATCGTCAGCTGATTTATGTCTGTTACCATGACGCTCACTCATCTGTATGACTTTTATATGTACTGGTTCTTATAATAATCTCAGGACAATGTTGATTTGTTGACTAAACACTGATCTGTAAAATGATACATGAAATAATATTAAAAACTATTTTATAAATCACTTTTTGTTTTTACTTGTGAACATTTGAAATTATGGCAAACAGATGTTTTACTGCAGTAAAAATACCACAGTGTAGAAATACTCGAGTACCTCGTAAACATGGTTGGGAGGGTTACTTTAAAAATGTAATCTGATACAGTTACTAATTACCTGTTAAAAATACATCACAGTATTAAGTAATGTAACTTACCTGAATTTAAAATATAAATTGTTTGGTGTAATATAATGTTTTATGCTGGTTAATGTATTAGTTCATCCAGCTGTTCCTTCCTCTGTTGTGTGCAAGAAGAAGAGAGAAAAAATGTCTTCATGGTAGGTCAGAATTATGAGATTCAAAAAAGTTATGAGATAAAAGTCATAATTAAGCTAAAAGACAAAAACAAAGAGCTAACAGAAAAAGACAAGCAGCAGGGAAAAAGAGATGAAAATGGGAAACTTCAGTTTGTGAATCTTTTTGTTTAAATGACAAATTTTGACCTGACTGACTGTTCTGTGTTGTTTTTGTAAATCCCATGGATGTATTGTAACTTTTCTTTTAATCATTCCTCCTTTTATTGACCACAAAAATATACAATTATTAATTTGTGTAAATATTTTTGTACAAATAATTGTTGATTATTAAATTCTTTATTATTATTTCTGTGACACTTGTTGTTTTCCATAAAGTTAACAGAAACATTGCTGAATGGAATAAAAAATAAAAAGCATCAGTTTATATAAACGTCCTCGTGTCGGCCGCTGGGTGGCGGTAGACTCTAACTAAATCTCGCGGTGTTTCCGGTGTTCTCGCTACAGAAGAAGAATCGCGGAAGAGCAGGCAGGTTTCCTGACGGATCACCGGGCTAATTAAGAAGCTAACAAAGATAAGCAGCAGTCTAACGAGCGGTTTAAATCGGTTTACAGGTTGGACAGAGACCCGGACTGAAGGTAAGACAGCTGTTTGTCTCATTCATCCTGTCTGTTTGCCGCTTTGTCTCTCTGTCTCTGCTGTGAGCGCTCATCAAAGTGGCCTCCTGCTGTTAGCATGTTAGCCTATTAGCAAGGCGTAGACAGACTGCAGCTGTTAGCCGGTTAGCTTCAGAGCTAACAGCTCACAGGAGGGTTTGTCAGAGAGGGAAGTCAGCTGACAGTGTTTGACATGTCTGCCGTCAGCCTGCAGGACTGTCACCGTGTGAACGGCTCAGTCTGAGGCTGTTAGCTCCCGGTTAGCTTAGCTCTGTGTTAGCCGAGCTGCTGCAGCTGTCTTTGTTTGTGGGACAGTTAGACGGTTTGTCTTCGATCAAAGTGACTGAGGTTCAGGTTGGACAGCAGACAGGGTGTGGTGGACTCACACTGAGTTAAAGTTCCCTTTAATTCAGCCTCTGTTCCCTCTTTGTTCTCCTCTCAGGAGCAAGATGACAGCCGCACCTTACAACTACTCCTACATCTTCAAATACATCATCATCGGTGAGTTTGATTCATGACACTGAACACAACACCGAGCTGACTGTGGATCAAGTTCACCCAAAGACCGTCACAACTCCAGACTACCAGTGGTGGAAAGAGTACTGACAATCTGTACTCAAGTACAAGTACTATTACATTGCTGAAATATTACTCAGTTACAAGTAAAAGTACTAGTGTTAGAAAAATACTTAGTAAAAAACTGCTCAGAGTCTAAGTAGTAATGGACCATTGGTTCCCAACCTAGGGTCCGGGCCCCCCTTGGTAGGGCGCTAGAAATAACAGGAGGTCTCCAGGATTTTTTCTGTTCTGAGGTCTACAAAATCAGATTTACACACGTCAACTAAAATCACAACTTTCTGAAGTCAAATTCAAGCATCTTTCATCTTCCAGCTGATCAATGACTTTATATATAAAACTAATTGTTTCTCCGCTTCATCACATCAGATGTTTTTTGTGGTTTTTTGAGAGAAAGTTTTATGTCAAAGTGTTTCACCTGTCTGTCAGCAGACTTTGACTTTTTTGAATTTTGTTCTTTTTCTTTAACCAATAGTTGAAAATGGAGTCTATTGATTATCATTAATAATTAATAAGATACTAAAAAAAAGTTTCCTTATCCAATGAACACTCTTCCAGACAAAACAGTGTCAAAATTATATGCAGTTAATTTCTAGACTATTGGTTAATTATCAATTAATACATGTTTAATGTGTTAAATTCTTATTTGGAAATTAATGATCAATAATTGACTTCCTGTGCAATCTGCAGATCACTCAGCAAATATGACTTACTTTATTTCTTATCAAAAATTCCAACATTGATATATTGGCCGATATTCTTTACACAGATTATAATAAAAAGAATATAGAATATATAAACAAACACTTATTTTTTGCAAAACTTGTGACAAAGACGCAAAATATTTTACAATTTATCAGGGTGTGAACTGGTATTATGATTGCATATAAAAAAAAAAGGTACAAAAAGGGCCAAATATATGTATATATTAAACCAAAGTAAATGAAAATGATCAAATATACCTAAAATGCTGCCGTCAAAGGTATCAAATAAAAACAATCTGCATTATTTTCTGTTTTAAACAATTAGACAACAGATACACTCATACTCATATAGTGAAATACAGCTGAAGGCCGACATGGTTCTGATGTATCAGTCTGGGACTAAAGACATACATATTAAATACACACTCTTAACAACAGATTAATTAATTTGTAAAAATCTGAATTAGTAAAGTACTACAGATGTTAGATAAATGTAGTCAAGTAAAAAGTCCAGTATTTCCTTCTGATGTGTAGTAGAGTTGAAGTACGAGAGTATTTTTCTGTGACGCGGCGTTTTTAAGCAGAATTATCAGTTTTATTAGGATCTTAGTGGTGATTTTAGTTCACAGAGTGCTCACTGGACTTTACAGGCACCGTTTTCTAAATCACACCATCAGAGTTTAAATTGATTTTCTTGCTTCCAGACAGCTATTTGCTCGAGGTATTTCTATGGAAATTGATTAGCAGAGACTTGAAACAGATGATCAGACCATGATGGGCTCATCTGTTAACCCTTAAAGAGCAGAGGGGAGTGAAGAGATGCTGCAGACGTTCAGACATCCTCCACAACGTCTGTTCATCTAGAAATCAAATCATTTTCCTCACAGACACTGCTGTTCACCGCCGGTTCTGTTGTGGTGTCCTGCACGACTAAATCCTTTGGTCTGCTGCTGCATCATTAATCACAGTAAAATCAAAATATGACGGAGTGCAGTTTCTAAATCGCAGAACCAAATCACAATGTTTTGAAAAAGGAAAAATGTCAAAAAATCATTCAGCCCTAATGCCTGTGTTAGATAAAAATCAGGTTCTGTAATAAAAAGTCAAAGTGATGAGAGACCTGTAGAAATAAAAACAGAAGGAGAGGCAACTACGACTCCCAGGGTGCATTTCACTAACAAACGTCCAATCACAGAGCTTCTCATCCTGCTGTCTGTTCCACTAAAGATTAGACTTGTTAAAACATTCAGCAGTTTAAATCAGTTCACTGTCTAATTGTCTCCCTGGTAACAGCTGGTGAGTATTGTAGTTTTTCAACTTCAGACTTTTAGAATCAGGGAAACAAAGCAAAATAAATCGACCTGTGAACTCAGGTGTTCACCTCTTCTTCTTCTCTCAACAGGTGATATGGGAGTCGGGAAGTCTTGTCTGCTGCACCAGTTCACAGAGAAAAAATGTGAGTCTTCACTAGTTCTTCCTCTTCTTCTTCAGCTTTCGTCAAACTCACCACCGTATCACCTCTGAACCCAAAACTTTATTTTCCTTAAAAAGTAAAAGAAGAAAGAAGCATAAAAAGTAAAAATATTGTCGGTCAGATCGACTAAAAAAAAAAATACATTGAGCCGGACTTGGAAAGTTGATCCTGTCACGGTCTTGTCAAGTGAAAAATAGTTCCAAGCAGGTGAAGCTCCACCTCTTTTCACATGTTTGGAACAATTTCAACTCGTGATTAATCTGCCGATAATTTTTCCACTAATCACTTAGCTGTTTAGTCCATTAAATGAAAATATTGATCGTTGTCAGTGTTAATATTGACTGGTGTTATGATGTGTGTTTTTCTGTGTGTGTGCTCATGTGCAGTCATGGCGGACTGCCCTCACACCATCGGGGTGGAGTTTGGGACAAGGATCATGGAGGTCCACAGTCAGAAGGTGAAGCTGCAAATTTGGGATACGGCTGGTCAGGAGCGCTTCAGGGCCGTCACCAGGTCCTATTACAGAGGGGCCGCCGGGGCCCTAATGGTGTATGACATCACCAGGTAAGGACAGGGAGGAGGGGGAGGGGTCTGGAGCTGATGTCATTTGTTGGGTTGGTTTGATCCTCTGATCAGTGACTTTGTTTGTGTCTCATCATTTCCTTTTTTTCTGTGTTTGTGTTCAGGAGAAGTACTTACAATCACCTGAGCAGCTGGTTGACAGACGCCAGGAACCTGACCAACCCAAACACAGTGAGTTCTTACACACACACACACACACACACACACACACACACTTTATTAAAGGGGCGTCCTGGAAAGGCTCAGTGGTTCACAAACATGGATGGGGTCAGATTCACCACTTTGTGAAAAACAGTTTAAGAACATTTGTTGACACAAAACTGCAGGAATTTATAGATTTCACATCTACAATCCATAATATCATTAAAAGATTCAGAGAATCCAGAGGAATCTCTGAGAACCAACACTGACTGTCTGTGACCTTTGACCCCTCAGGCAGCACTGCATTAAAAACTGCATTAAAAACCCTCATCATTGTATAAAGGACACTACATGGACTCAGGAACACTTTGGAAAACCGTTGTCAGTAAACACAGTTTGTCTCTGCATCTACAAATGTAAGTTCAGACTCAAAGACAAAGACACATATCAACAACATCCAGAGACACTGCAGACGTCTCTGGACCAGAGCTCATCTGAGACGGACGGACGCAAAGAGGAAAAGTGTCCTGTGGTCTGACGAGTCCACATTTCAGACTGTTTTCACTGATCATGGACGTTGTGTCCTCCGGGCTGAAGAGGAAAAGGACCGTCCAGATTGTAAAACTGAGTTCCATTCGTTTTTAGTATTAAAACATTTTTTGGATGGTTCAGACTTTCAGACTAATTGTTTGACATTATGGCAGGATATTGTCAGAATCGAAAAAGCAATGTGGGGGCGAGGGAGCGAGGACCAATCAGCTGCTGGTGAGCAGCCAGTGGACATTCAGATGGATATCTGACACGTGTGTGTGTGTGTGTGTGTGTGTGTTTCCAGGTGATCATTCTGATCGGTAACAAGGCCGACCTGGAGGCTCAGAGGGACGTGACATATGAGGAGGCCAAACAGTTTGCTGAAGAGAATGGTGAGTTTGTGTGTCATTATGGTTATTATTTGTTTTATGTGTGAAAAATATATAAATTAAACTGAAAGCAGGACATCAGATTGACTGTGATCTTTACTTCCTATTGTTGATCAGGTTTGCTGTTTCTAGAGGCCAGTGCTAAGACGTAAGTACACACACAGAACTCAGGGTGCATAAGTCAGCCTTACTTTGAACGCAGCATTGATCTGAGGACAGTTTTCTCCATCTGTAAGACCCATCGGTGGTTATCTGAATCTTTTTCCACAGAGGGGAGAATGTGGAAGAGGCCTTCCTGGAAGCAGCAAAGAGGATTTACCAGAACATCCAAGATGGCAGTTTGGACCTGAACGCTGCAGAGTCAGGAGTCCAGCACAAACCTTCTGCACCACAGGGAGGCCGGCTCAATGCCGACAGCCAGCCGGCCAAAGAAGGCTGCAGCTGCTAACCACAGACAGAAACTACAGACCCATCAAACAGACAGACGGATGGACGGACCGAGACGGACAGATACGTACACAGAGATCCCCTCTCCACCAGGCACCAACATACGTCCTCTATCTAGAGTGTGTTAAACAGGATTTAGCTAGAGCCCAACCATCTACTGTCAAATACAGACCTCAGTTCATTAACCAAAACAAGACTCAACCATCCTCCACCCTGGAAAACATTTACCAGCTTAAATCAGGACACCCTCAACCTACAATTATCCACCTCTGGATCTGTCTTAAATTTGGATTAACTCCCAAATTCTAGACCTAAACTGGATCACTGTCTGCACAAAATGCATCTCCCAGCATAAATCCCAACCAATTTTGGTCCACACCTTGAGCTCACTGGGTATCATTCCAGCTCAGACACTATGCCACAATCCAGACTGCCTTCAGACCACATTTTGACATGTTTGGGCCAAACCTAGGCCAGTCTGGACTAATGTACACCCACAACAGAATGGCAATCCTCCCAACACAAGAAACCCCTTTTCCAAGCTTGGATTACCATCCCGACCTGGTCTCTTCCAAATCAGTAGAGTGTACTGTTGCCCCAAACCAATTCAGCCATGCTTTTCCCACAGATAGGGTAAGCAGGGCTGCGCTCATCACCAGACAACCTTTTTCTTGAACTACCTTCTGGACCCCATCTCTTCCAAGTCTGGAGCTCTATTGGCCAGAGGCAGTCCCTCAAATTCAGACCACTCTTGTCCAAAGAGACCAGGCTCAAATTTGAACCAGCCTGCAATCCAGAACTAGACTGATTTGGACTTACTCCTAAATCTGGACATTGCAAGGGGCCAATCCAGAGCCTAGGTTTAAGAAGAACCACCCTGTTCCAAATCGAGACTGCGTTTACATCCAGCCTCGCTTGACCCAAAGGTAGGTCAAGCAGAACCATTCTAAACAGCTCTATGCTCATCGTCAGACTAACCCTTTTCCTGGATTACTCTCTGGACCCCAAGTCTTTCAAGTTTGGAGCCCTATTGGCCAGAGGCAATCGTACATAGTCCAAACTTGGTTGTCCCTCAAATTTGGACTACATTTGTCAAAAGATATGAACCATCCTAATCCCAAAACTGGACTACGCCTAACCAGAAGGGCTCACCTTACTTCTGAATCTGGACATTACAATGGACAGATCCAGAGCTTAGTTTTAAGATGGACCACCCTTGGTCCAAGTTGTCACTGCCTTCATCTTATATCTAGTCATGCTTGATCCAAAGGTAGGTCAAGTGAAACCATTCTAAACAGCTTTTAAGTCATCACCAGATGGACCTTTCCCAGGATTACTCTTTGGATCTCAAATCTTTAAAGTTTGGAGTCCTGTTGGCCAGAGGCAGTCATGTAGTCCAGACATGGCCATCACTCAAATTTGGACTGCCCTTGTCCAGAAAGACAAATGAAGATACAAGGCTCAAGTCTGGAAAGCCTTTGCTCAACCCAAACTGCTCTTAACCCAAATCAAAGACCACTTCTGGTTCAAGTCTTCAAATCTAGACCACAGGGTCAGTTATATTCTGATGGGCTGTTAATCCAGATTATCCCAGTTCTGACATGCACTCTTTGAAATGAACTTTTAGAATTTTGTCATACTAGTCTTAGGCTAGCATGAAATCCCATCATTTGTTATTCAGTTGGTCTTAAAAATCTTAAGTCTTAAAAATCGATGTTTCAGAATCATAAATTCCAACAAAGATGTGGCTGGGACGTCTTCAGTTTACCCCTGGGACTCCTTCAAAACATTTCTTCTTTTTCTCAGGTTCATGCCAGTGAACTCCTCGTCTCACTTAGGTCTCCAAACAATGCTCTCTGACAAAACCGGCTGCCTTTCAAGCTACCTGCTTGATTATTTGGGGTTTTATTCCACTACTTGTTCCATCTGGACTTCTGACCTGTTGCTTTTGCACCATGTTGGAATCAGAAGATGCATTAACGCTGTCGTTGTTGATGTGGGCTGGAGAGTTTTGAAACTGTTGTTCTTGCAAGCAAATTTCTGGAGGCGCTCCAGCTGTATTTACATCTGGAGCTGATGATGTAGTTGTACTTAATTTTACAATTGCAGGTTAAAGGGGCACTCCACTGATTTTACACATGAAGATCATTTTACTCATCTTCATCGTCTTCTGTGGCCATAGGAATCTTTCTGAAGTCTACAAAAGTAACCCAGTTTGAAAGATTACTTACCAGGCAGATCTGCTGAAAGATGCTGTTGCTTCATGGAAGTTGTAGGATTCAGGGTTTTAGAGTTTGACCCATATTATGTACTAAAAAACAGGACAGCTCAGCCTTTGCCACCTCAGTTTTGATCAGTCTTCCTTTAATATGTATGGTGCAAGTTCCATAACTTTATGGAAGTGTGATACTAAAAGTCTTAGTGTCTTTACATGTGGTGTTGTCCAACCATGTCTGAATCACTGGAGTACCCCTTTAATACCACAAGGAGGGAACACAGGAACGACCAGAAAATGCCGACAGACGAGCCACGTTTCCACCACACAAACTTTCCCTTTCCCCTAAATTAAGCTTCGGTGGCATTATTTTACCCCCTCCCCCAAAAGTCACTGCTCAAAGGTCATGCTTGCCAAAGGTACAAAATCTTTAAGGGATGGGGTTTGCAGCACCGAACATTTCTGATTGGTTCTGTACTCATTTCACTTACACTATAAAAAGCTGGAGCCACAGCTGTTTGTTTGCTGTCACTCTCTTGCATATATCAACAGACTAATTTGCCCACTTTTCATGAATGTTTAGACCTCAGTGGAAACGCAGACGATAATGGCCCGAAGGAACCTTTTAGTTCCTAAAAAAGTAGTTCCTGAGACTAAAGGTTTCGGGTACTTTGGGTGGAAACGTGGTCAAAGCAGCTCTGTGTTTTGCACATGAAAAGCATTGATACACACATTACATATCTTCATTGGTCCAGAACTGACCTGTGGGAACCAAACACAAATCCAACATGCATAGAAATGAATTTTCAAAATAAGAGACAATACAACTGAAGTACCTGAGGACACTAAAGATTTGGACCCAGCCTCACTTTGGTCCTGGGTTGGTCTGTTCCTCGGACCCTTGAAGACCTCTAACAACGTCTGTGCATCTCCACACTTTGCCTTTTTCAAAACATTTTGACTAGATAACTTTGTCTGAGGCAACTGACTATTGATCGCTCTGTGAGAGATACAGCAACTGATTGATGAAGGTGATGATGAAGAAAAAAATGACTTGCCTGAACCAGAATGTCACTACTGCTCCCTCAGCGGATCAGCAGTTCAGGTTTTCAGTTTTTTATTGAACTTTTCTTGTTAATGTTGATTTTTGTTTTTCTAATGTGTTTCCAATTCTATCAACAGCACATTTTCGCTGTCACAGCTCCCTCTGGTGGCCATTTCTTTTATCCCTCCTGGTTCAGAGCTTATTGAGGGAAGAGAAATGGCACCAGTGGAAGCAGTGCAGATGCTTTTAATTTATTACTGCCTGTTTTTTGTTTTCTTTTTAACGTCAGGCCGGGATTATGCTTAACTTGAATGCGTTACTCTGGTTACCGCTCTTCATTAAAGCTTAACTGTTGCATTGCGACAGACATCATACGTCTGACTTCCTCTTAGCACATGATGAAACTAAATGAATATTGTTTAGCTCTGCAGAAATGAGCACGTTTGATATCTTAAAGAAACATTCAGTGAAACGTCAGGTTCTTCCTGGTTCCTGAGCCTCGACGTCCTGAAGTGCTTTAAAGTTTCCTCTGCCGTCTCTGACCATCAGTCATCAACTAAATAATGAAATGTAAATTAAATTCACGGTGTTCAGAGCGTGATCCTGGCGTCACATGAACCTGTTCTCCCAGTCTGACAGTAAATCTGTTCCTGAAGAATCATTCCAGCGTCGACTCGTCACATAATCGAAACATGAATGATGGAACTTTATTCTACTCTTTTAAAAGATATTTTTAGTTGTTTTCATTGAAATAAATCAATTAATTTAGATTTGATTCTTCTCTGATGGATTCACATCAGATTTCCACTAAATGTTTAAGGTCAGAGTGTCTGCAACAGGGAAACACTGTAAAATAATATTCAGTAATACTTCAATAAACCTAAATACCAAGAAGAATTTGGTACGGAAGTCTAGAATGGTCATATTGCAAGTATTTTTTTATGCTGTTATCTTGAGATGACGAGTTAGTCATTTCTTTAGATAACATGTTAACTTATCTGGTTCTACTCAGAAAACAAGCTTTGCTATCAAGAACACAAATTATCTTGAAATCTCAAGAGAACTGCAGTAAAAAATATTTGCCTTTCGTCCATTACTCACATCATTTTTTTATAAGTCTGAGAAACGTTTCCCCTCGTTTGGTTTTCATGAGTCCCAGAAGCAACAAATGTTGCCAACAGAACAATAAATTATTACATTGTCAGCAAATGTTTAATCATCTATCTACATTATTTGTCACGTGTTGTAAAAATTGGAAATTTTAGAGTGAAAAGTAAATATTTTGTCAGCGTTCTAAAAATACCGATGGTAAGAAAAACTAGCTCAGAGTAAAATATCAGGTTACTTGCTCATAATCAGAATTTAAAGAGTCAAAATTTTGACTTACCATTTGTATTTCTTTGCAGAAATGTGTGCATCTTTTTTAAAAAGTAAAACTTTTTAGAGACATTTCAATATGACAGTTTCCTTCCTGATTCCAGTCCCTGAACTTTGCATATTTGGGTTTTAAAGGAACCGGTCGGGACGTCTGATCGGGGCTTACGTCCCGATATCTGATGCTGCATTTTACTTCAGTTAGCAGTAATCATTTGGACTCGTTATCATTCTGACATTCAAGTCATCTTTACTGACAAAGACTTTAGTCTCTGTTGATTGATCATTGCAATTATTTAAGAAAAAATCATTTTAAACTGTTTTTAAAATAAATTTTGACTCTCCTGTGCACGTTTGTCTCCTCTGGGACTCCGTACTGTAGTTTTGAATGAACGTGTATTCAGAGTTTTAAAGTCGGTCCCTGTGCTTGTTTTTCTGCCGGGCTCGCTCCGATCTCCTCGTTCAGGTTCTGGTGGTGAACGTCGCTCAGATCTCGTGTACGTATCCGGTTCAGGACGTTAAAACCAGAATGCTTTGTGCGTCCAGATCTGTGGAGCTCGATCTGGTCTTTAACCGAGTCCACGTCTGTCTGAATGTGGAGCGAACGCTCTGATTTTACTCTTTGCTGTCCTCTGATTGGTGGACAGTAGCCTTCTTCAACTGTGATGCTTGATTTATGATTGAAGCCCCTCCCTCTACACTGTTAAAAAAAAATTCATGTTGCTCTTCATCACTTTAATAACCTGCACGCCGCGAGATGAGTTTGTTTCCTCTGCGCTTGTGCGTTTTTTGGTTTTTTTTAATAGTAACAATTTTCCAGGAACCAAAGGGTCACAAACATCAAGAGGTCGCTGATTCTCAAAAGACAAACCGTCACTTTAAAGTTCTGTTGTGACGCCGCCTTAAGCTTCTGTCGCCAAAGGAAACATGAGCATTAAATTAATACGAATATTCAAAAATTAATAAAAATGCATTTGAAGACTGCGCCGCTGCAGCACCAGGACTGTAGGGGGCAGCGTTGTTGATGTGTAAACGGAAAAATATGCAAGTTTAAACATCTATAAATAAATGTAACAGTGAAATTTCTTTTTTTCTTTTTTTTTTTTTTAACAATAAACGCTCGTAAGAAGAAAATGTCACCACACTGAGTTTTAAATGATTCAGTATGTTTCTCTCTGAAAAGCAGCATTTTAAATCATTACAGTGATCAGCCAGACGGAGGCGCCGTCACCAGGCTGAAAAACACCCGCAGGTCTGTAAAACTGCAGTTTATTTTATTTGTTGATTTTTCTGTCTGCTACAGTAAGAAACTCCTTATGACTCTATTTATATTCTGTCATGATTTTTTTGTTCTTCAGCTGGACCTTTTCATTGTAGGATGACGGGGATTCACTTCTTTGTAAATAAAGTATATATATATATATATATGTATATCGTGTATATACTCTGAGGAGTCTGTGTCAGGTTTGTCAGAGCGGCTCTTTAAAAATCATCTGCACCTTCAGCTCAAACTATCTGTCATCTCCTGGTTTTTCAACTAGTAATCAATCTGATGATCATTTTTTCCACTCATCAATTAGTTGTTTGGTCCATAAAATGTTAGAAAATAGTGACAATCAATTAAAAAAAGCTTCTTGATTAGTGGAAAAATTATTGACAGATTGATCTCTAGTTGAAAAAAATAGATCGAAACGTGAAAACAGGTGAAGAGCTCCGCCCGTTTTCACGTTTGGATCTATTTTTCAATTGATAAGAACGTGACAGGATTGATTGACTTTTTTTTTTTCAGTGAAAACTGATCATTTCCATTGATCGTGTCGGATTTTGCAGCAGGAAACGGTTCAGTTTTTAGTGAAGTGGATTTATTAACTTTGTGTTTTCAAAGATCATTTATGCGTGAAATATTTAAGAAAACAGACAGAACAAAAACATTTTTAAGAAAAAAAAAAAAAAGAGTTGAAAGTCACTTCAGGTGTTTTAATCAGATCTGATTCCAGGTCAGATCCGTCCTCCGTTTACAGTCTGATCAGCTGACAGCAGCGTCTGTTCCTCGCTGAGTTTCTGAAGCTCAAACTTGATTCTGTTTATCATTTAAATTCAGTAAAGTCGGTCCCTCGGCAGCAGAGGCTGTGACATCATCACTACGTCGCTCTGCTCTTGGAGTCAGGCTCCGCCTCCTGCTCATACTCTATCTCCACATACGCTCGCTTCTTCCTCGCCGCGGAGCCATTGGCTGGAGATTTGCCTTTAGACCTGGAGGCCTTCACTTCCTTCGTCGCCTCCACTTCCATCTCCTCCTCCTCCTCCTCCTCTTCACTGGACGGCTCGTCTTCCTCGTCCTGCTCCTCCTCGTCACTGCTCGTCTTCAGTTTGTTCATGTCCTGACAGGAGACACACAAAATGTTCAAATTAAAAACGAACACGAGTGAGAGGAAAATCTGGTTTTATTTTTAAATTTCACTCAATTTTTCAAAATAAGAGCGCTCCGATTGATTGATTGGCCATTGATTGTTATCACCTGATATTTGTTCTAAATGGTTTGATCAGTGGTCTTTCTAAAAACTGATCAGAGTTTAATTTATTTATATACAGACACTTTTATTTACTTGTTATGTAACTGGCTGCAGTGAAAATCTGTCAGTTAATTATTTATCGACATATATTACATAATTATATATTTATACATGTCAGCTTTTTATTTTATTGTAACTTCCTGCATATTTAAAACCTTGAAAAAATCAAACTGTTCAAATGTTAAAGACTTTGTTGGAATCCATAACCAGACGCCAGGAAAACCTGCTGAAACGTGTTTGAACGCGTCCTTTAACTGTCAGCTGATTCACCTCGAAGTCGCTCAGGTCGCTCTCGTCCACCTCGTCCTCTGCTACAAACTCACTCTGACCCACGTCCTGCAGACACACACACACAGGAGACACGTTCAGATCAACTCAAACACTGAGACACTGTGTGTGTGTGTGTGTGTGTGTGTCCTTCATCACCTCGTCATCCTCCTCCTCCTCCTCCTCGTCTTCCTCCTCCCCCTCGCTCTCCTCGTCCTGCTGCTCCAGAGCTCTGTCAAAGGCGTGGACTGGGAAGTTGTAGATGTCTCCGTACTGAAAAGACACAACATTTAACATGAGAACACGTTCCACACGTTCCACACGTTCCATCTGAGGTTTTCAGACAGTTTCAGGAAATGAATCAAGTTGTGCTTCAGATTCTGTCAAAGTGCAGAAAATCTGTTTGTTTTTTTTTTTTTGACTGGAGTTTGGTGACTCGCTGTGAGGAGGTGATGATGATGATGATGATGATGATGATGATGATGATGATGATGATGCAGTGGAACATCTGCTGAATCTTTACTGAACTGTTTGATAACCGCTGTAATGCTTCAACGACCTCACTGTTTATACTGCAGCTTCTTCTGCACAGGAAACTGACTCATCACATGACCTCAGCTGGGAGTGATGTCATACCGTTCCCTGTTTGAGTCTCTCCAGCAGCTCCTTCTCGATGGCGTTATCCAGCTGAGCGGCGATCAGAGCTTTCTCCTACAAACACAGACACACAGGTGAGTTCAGGCGAGTTCACCTGTAACATCTTCATCATGTGATGAAGAGTTCTACTTCATCATCATCACTGTCCTCACCTCTTTCCTCTTCTCTCTCCTCTCCACCTTCCTGCTCAGAGGAACCAACTTCCTCCTGAAGACAAATCACACAACAACGTATGGTAGTAGAACATTATAGAACATGTAGAACATGTATACTGCAGTATATTACCAGTATACTGCAGTACATTAGCAGTACTCACTGTCTCTTGAGGACCAGTTTGCGCATGCGGATCAGGTACTGGGTGATTTTGGTGAATCGTTGTTTACATTTGTGTCGGATGAATCGAGGCCAATAAATCAAATTCTCGTCGATCTGTTCCAGAGCTTTCTCATAGTTCTTACTGAGCTTCACCTGTGAGCGCGCACACACACACACACACACACACACACACACACAGATAAACAGAAAGGGTTAAATGTGTCACAAACAGAGAATCCTTCAACCTGAAACATTTTCGGACGCCGTGTTCACCGTCAGCCTTCAGTTGCGTTTGTCCGACATCAAACAGGAACAAGTTCTTGATTTGATCTAAAGAGAACGTGTTCTAACTCTCCTGCTCAAACCACAGACACTGAAAAGTTCACCGTGTTTCATGTCAGTCAGAATCTAACAGACATGATGTTGATTTGAGCAGCAGGTTAAATCACTGGATTTTTTTATGATTAGTTTGTAGATTTGATTGTGGAATTTTTGTAATAAATCTCAGAGCACAGAGACGTGAGTCAAACATAAGACAGGAAAGAGAACTTCAAACTGAAACCACAATATAGTATAGTCCATAGTGGGTTTGTGTTCACAGAGTCTTTAAAAGTGACCAGTTTTAACACATTAAAACACGTCTGGACAAGAAGAAATAAAAACGTCAGCCTCGTCTCACCTTCTCCCACATCTTGGCAGGAAAGGCTGCTCTCTCAATCACCTTCATGTAGAGGAAACACTGACCTGCAACACAAAAAACACACAGGATTCATGCAACTCTTAACTCCATGAGCTATTCACAGAGGAGGGAAGTAACTGAGCACAAATACTTAGTTACTCTACTTGAGTAGAGTTTTCAGGAATCTGTACTTTACAAATATCTACACTTTTTCCTCCTCTTGTTTTCAAAACAGGCTTGTTACTTTAGACAGAATATCGTAAAGGGATTTCAGCTCAGAGCCACTTAAAACCATCGAGTGCAACATAATTCAACCATGCTGTGTGCGTGTTGATGATGTCAGTGTGTTTACCTTTCTCCTCTCTGATGGTGGCGTACTGACTGTTGGCGAGCGGACACGACGAGCGGTTACACAAACCTGTGAGGTTGTATTCATTACGACAGAAGTTCTGACTCTTCGTCCTGAAAACAAAGATGCTCAGTATCAAACCTACAGATGATTTTCTGTATTCAATTAATCTTTAATCATTTGATTAGTTGTTTGATTCATAAAATATCAGAGAATCGTGAAAAACTGATCCTGTCAGAATGTTGAAAAAAAAAAATCAACCCAAATGTGAAAACTCTCCTATAAATGATCAAACTAAATGACTGAATAACAACATGAATAAAAGTATGAATGAATGAATGAATGAATGAATGAATATAGATCAGATGAAGTTTCAGACTGACTTGACTTTGAAGGAGCAGAACTGTTTGTTCCCAATAATGTCCCAGATCACCTGCAGGAAGTAGATTCAACACATTAATACAAAGACACACTGGGTTTCACAGTCATTCACATGATGTTGATGAGTTTATTTTTTTAACAATCTTTTACAGCATCAAGTTGTGTAAATGTAACTGTGTTAAATTTATACATTATCTTTCATTTCTAACTGCACACATAAAACTGTGTGATAAACTGTCCACATACAGAGAAATCCAGTAAAGATGATAAAGTGGATTGTTAAAACACACATGTTCAAACACAGTGTGTGTCGATGTTTGATGTGATGC
>NC_139326.1:412093-469593 GCF_056507025.1 Lutjanus erythropterus
AAAAAAAACCTACACTCAAATTTTACAAATCTAGGGTTACAGTGTGGACACGCCCTCATCAGCAGGAGAACCCTCGTCCTCCTGGTTCTAACTGAGGGTCTGAAACACTGAAAACTTTCTTTTGAAAATGTTTTGGCACAAATGTTGAAAACGGGACGAGTGTGAGCCGTTGGTCAGTCGAAGCTCGTGAGAACTGAAGCTGCACCACAAACTTTAAATAACAAGAAAAAGTTCAAACTGTTGAACAGAAAAAAAAAGTTTTCCCAACAAAGTTCACTTTGGATTCTTCACAAAAAGCAGGGAGAGGTTGAAGTAGTAAATTAGCTTGTTAGCATCATTAGCATTCCTACTCAAACTGAACCTATCACAAGCAGTTTGCAACGGTTCTTTCCCCAGGATGGTGAAGGCATGACCTACCTGACCCTGACGTTCTTCCCTGGACCAATCAGAGTCCAACCAGAGACCGACCCGACGTCTACAAGCCAATCAGATTGAGAGCAGCTTTATGCAGTTTTAACCTGTTTTCTGACAACAGCTAATGATGCTAACAATGCTAACAATCAGGCCATTTTGGGCCAACTGATGCAGCCAATCAGACAAACAGCTCATACATGTGACACCTAAAGTCATTCTGGGTAATGTAGGAATCACCACAAATGATAAAAGAATGAAAAAAGTAAACAGTCTGCGTCCTCTGGTTCGTCCACTCAGCGTCCAACCTGCAGGGAGGCGGGGTCAGTAAAACAAATGCTCTGTGATTGGACATCTGTTCCTCCTGCGTCTCCACGTACATAGCTAGCGTAGAGGGGAGGGGGTCCTGTAGTCCTGACGTCCCGTCCCTTCATTAACCCCGGCAGACTCAGACCTCCTCTGTCCCCCCGTCCTCTTCCTCCTCCTCCTCCTCCTCCTCCTCTGATGGAGGTCTCAGATGGTCTGACGGGGTTTCAGGGTGGAGGAGGTCGGGAGACGTTTTTGTTTGGTCCAGAGGTGTCTCAGGATTGTGTCCTCACAGATCTCTGGAGGGTGTTTTTATGTGGTTCTAGCCAAATAAGACCAGATCTGTGGACGTGTTGAAACTGTTTTATATCTCAGAGGAAACGGAGATGAAGGAGTGGATTCTCCTCTGCAGCTGGTTTTTGTTGGTTTGTCTCGTTAACGGGGCTGAATTTTGTGTATTTTCCTTGTTTTTAAGGCGTATGATAAAAGAAGAGTAAAGACAGGACACGGTCTGTCTGTCTCAGGCGTCTCTGTGGATCGTGGCGAGTCTCAGGATGTTTGTGGAGTTCTTCTTCTCTGGTGGGTCTCTGTAAGTCTTTTTCTGGGGGGTTTGTGGACTTTAGGAGGTCTTGACCAGGTCGTAGACGTAGATGTGGAAATCGTCGTCGAACTTGATGAAGTAGACGGAGGGTTTGGCCTCCACCTGGTGGATGACCATCCCCGACCGCTTCCCGCCGTCCTCTTTGGCGTACTCCACCTGTTTACCTACCAGACTGTCGACGACCTCGCCGGGCTCGCGCTCCGCTGCCGCGCTTTCATCTGCACACACGGGGGAGAGAGAGGAGCAGGTTGAGTGGCGATTAATCACATGCTGAATTAATCTGCAACGATTTTGATGATCAATTAATCATTTGGAATCATTAAAAAAAGTCTAATTTCTCTGATTTCAGCTTCTTAAATATTTTCTGGTTTCTTTCCTCTCTGACAGGAAAGTTGAGTTGAAGACAAAAGGTGAGACATTTGAGGACGTCATCTCGGACTTTGATCAGTATTTTATGATATTTTATGGACCAAACAATTAATCCAACATTGAAAATTGTGTTGCATGTTTCAGTGTTTTTAGGTGTGTTTTTTGCAGGAACAAGCGAAAACTGCAAGAAAAGTTGTGACTTTTAAATTCTTTGAATTATATTTTCTATAATTGATTAAGGGTGCTAAAATGATGCCTGGTTCTACCGGACCAGTGGAACCAGTAGAACCAGTCTGGGCGTGCTGTGACTCACTGGAGTCGGGCATGATGCGCAGGTCTCCCTCCTTGTAGTCGTCCAGCAGCTGGTACATGTAGAGAACCGGGTCCTTCTCGTAGGTGATGTAGAACCAGGAGGTCATGATGGGAGCTCGAGCCAGAACCATCCCCCTCCACTCCTCCTTCGGCCCGTCCTCCGTCTCAAACATGTGCTCCACCGCCTTCCCGATCATCGTGTCCGCCAGCAGAGAGTCGCTCACACGGGCCGGAGCTGGGCCAATCACAGAGAGGCACACAGAGAGGTTATACTGACATCATCACCTCTGCTGTCAGCAGCCACAAACAAACATGTTTCTAATAAAAAAGAGACCGTTCAGTTTTAGTGTACGCGGCAGTCTGAATATTTTCTCCTCTTTACCTTTCTGTCAGACAGACCTTTCTGACAGAAAGCTGAAATAATATAAGACAAATCTCACTGTCTACAAACCAACCAAACTCCACTGAGAAAATCTGTGATTTTATCTCAGAGAACTCAGGAGATGTTGGTCTGTCAGTGTGTTTGTTGTTGTGTTGTTGGTCTGTCAGTGTGTTTGTTGTTGTGTTGTTTGTCTGTCAGTGTGTTTGTTGTTGTGTTGTTGGTCTGTCAGTGTGTTTGTTGTTGTGTTGTTGGTCTGTCAGTGTGTTTGTTGTTGTGTTGTTTGTCTGTCAGTGTGTTTGTTGTTGTGTTGTTGGTCTGTCAGTGTGTTTGTTGTTGTGTTGTTGGTCTGTCAGTGTGTTTGTCGTTGTTGGTCTGTCAGTGTGTTTGTCGTTGTGTTGTTTGTCTGTCAGTGTGTTTGTTGTTGTGTTGTTGGTCTGTCAGTGTGTTTGTCGTTGTGTTGTTGGTCTGTCAGTGTGTTTGTCATTGTTTGTCTGTCAGTGTGTTTGTCGTTGTGTTGTTTGTCTGTCAGTGTGTTTGTCGTTGTGTTGTTGGTCTGTCAGTGTGTTTGTCGTTGTTTGTCTGTCAGTGTGTTTGTCGTTGTGTTGTTTGTCTGTCAGTGTGTTTGTTGTTGTGTTGTTGGTCTGTCAGTGTGTTTGTCGTTGTGTTGTTGGTCTGTCAGTGTGTTTGTCATTGTTTGTCTGTCAGTGTGTTTGTCGTTGTGTTGTTGGTCTGTCAGTGTGTTTGTCGTTGTGTTGTTGGTCTGTCAGTGTGTTTGTCGTTGTGTTGTTTGTCTGTCAGTGTGTTTGTTGTTGTGTTGTTGGTCTGTCAGTGTGTTTGTCGTTGTGTTGTTGGTCTGTCAGTGTGTTTGTCGTTGTGTTGTTGGTCTGTCAGTGTGTTTGTCGTTGTGTTGTTGGTCTGTCAGTGTGTTTGTTGTTGTGTTGTTTGTCTGTCAGTGTGTTTGTTGTTGTGTTGTTGGTCTGTCAGTGTGTTTGTTGTTGTGTTGTTGGTCTGTCAGTGTGTTTGTCGTTGTTTGTCTGTCAGTGTGTTTGTCGTTGTGTTGTTGGTCTGTCAGTGTGTTTGTCGTTGTGTTGTTGGTCTGTCAGTGTGTTTGTCGTTGTGTTGTTGGTCTGTCAGTGTGTTTGTCGTTGTTGGTCTGTCAGTGTGTTTGTCGTTGTTGGTCTGTCAGTGTGTTTGTCGTTGTGTTGTTGGTCTGTCAGTGTGTTTGTTGTTGTGTTGTTGGTCTGTCAGTGTGTTTGTCGTTGTGTTGTTGGTCTGTCAGTGTGTTTGTCGTTGTGTTGTTGGTCTGTCAGTGTGTTTGTTGTTGTGTTGTTGGTCTGTCAGTGTGTTTGTTGTTGTGTTGTTGGTCTGTCAGTGTGTTTGTCGTTGTGTGACTTCAGTGTTTTAAAGGGTTCGTTTGATTAGTTGTTCCTCACCCACTCTGTCAGGGAGGACCTCCAGTCCCACCACCCGCTCATCGCTGTACAGCTCCAGACCGTAGATGCAGTCAAAGCCGTCGTACTTGATCAGGTAGAGGGAGGGGTTAACAGGGACCTGGTCCAGGACTGTCCCCTTCCACTGGGATGACTTACCTGAGAGGGACACACAGATTTCAAAGAGGAAAAAAGAAGCCCCTCCCCCTCCCCCCAGCGCTAAAACAGCCTGTTTAAATCCAACTTACTGCCTTCCTTCCAGATGTGCTGGATCCTGCAACCCACGATGTTCCTTCTGGGCTGAGCCAGAGTCTTACTGGGACCGACGCTGGTCCTCTGTTTCCTGCGGGGAGGACGGATTTACAAAGAAAAACGATTAGAGGAACAGGTGAATGAAACTTAATAAATAAAATAAAATGTGATTCATCTTTCAGGCTTACTTGTGCGGGTTCTTTTTCTTCATCATGTTTGCAGACACACCTGAATGTCCTGAAACACAAACATTCAGCATCCGTCACACTGAGAGGTGCTGCGTTCAAGGACACTCTAACATCTGAGGTCAGGGAAAACACAGGAAGTGTTCTTAATGTGACAAAACAACAAATTCATGTGATCGTTATTTATCAGTTCTCAGATGTCGGGGCGTCCTTGAATGAGCCTGAAAATTAAGTCTTTTATTTGATCAATATTTTTCAACATTTTATGAACCAAACAACTGATTGATTATTGGAAAAATGATAGCCAGATTGATCACTAGCTGAAAACTAGGTCCAAACAGGTGGAGATCCGCCTGTTTTCATGTTTGGACTCTAAACTTAAGTTTGAGAGTTTTTTTTAGTGTTTGATGTTGTAACTCACCCCCGTCTGCTCGGGGCCGCGGGGCCGCTGGGCTCTTGAATGGGGTCTTCATTCATCCACCTGTAGGGGGGCAGCCAGCCAGGCTGCCGGTCCGGGGCTAAATGCTGGGTGCTGTGTGTGTGTGTGTGTGTGTGTGTGGAGGGGGAGTGAGGATGGAGGGAGGGGACAGGGGGAGGAGGGTAGGGAAAGGAGAGGGAGGAGGTGGCGGGAAAGAAAGTGCACCAGGAACTAGGCCGGGCCCCAGACAAGCTGCATACAGGCCCGGTACAGACTAACACCTGGAGACTGAGGCGACGTCACAGCTGATGGACTCGATGAGGAGACGGACAGTTCAGCCTGAGGACAGAAAACAGACAAACAGGGACATTATTACACAGATCTTTACCTGTTTTCATTCTGGAAATTTTTCTTAGCTGCTGGTGAATCTTTTGTTGATTGGCTGATTGATTAATCAGATAATCATCACAGATCAGTGTTTCTCTGTTTCCTAAGTTACTGTTGGACTCCGCATTAAAAAACAGGAAGCAGATTCATTCCTCCACGATAAAAACTCCTCATGTTTCCTTCAGCTGTCGGACATCTTTTTTTTCCCATCATTCTCTCTGATCTCAGCTGACATCATCATCGTGTTCATCTCATGTCAACATTTGAAACTCAGTGAATCTTTAAGGAAACTCTGAGTGTTTTCTTTCTGAAATGAAACTTTAAGTTTGAGCTCTGTGACTAATCTGATTATTGTTTGACCCTCTGACAGTCACTGGTCACAGGGTCAGAGGTCAAAGGTCAGGGCAGCCTCCACCCTGCTGCACTCCTCTTTCAACACTCCTGCAGGTTTTCACCTGTTTGGATCTATTTTCCAACTAGTGATCAATCTGGCAATAATTTCTCCAATAACTGGTCTATAAAATATCAGAAATGTGGAAAACTGATTAATTAATCCAGTCACAATCTTGTTAAATGAAAAACTAGGTCCAAACATGTGGAGCGCACAGACACATCCTATGCTTTTTGTTTTATTTTTCTTCTGTATGTTGTTCTTTTTTGTTTTTCTATGTTCCTTCATGTTTTCTTCTGTCATATTTGTGTCTCAAAATGTATCATACTGTGATTTTTGTTTTAAAAACAATCCCATAAACAAAGCAGCAGCAGCAGAGAGAAACTCCAGAGATATGTTCAGTCTGACAAGGTCACAGACAGCAGGGCTGCTGGGAAACTACAGACATGATGTTAAAGGATGAGTTCCCCTCTGAAACACACAGAAACTCTCTGCTCCTGATGTTCTGCAGATAACAGCTTTATAGTGACAAAAATAACGTTCAACAGAGACGAGTTCTGTACGACGACGACCACAACAAGTGCAACACAAACCACAGACCTGCTGCTGCTACAGGAGCACCTGAACATCTCACACACACACACACACACACACACACACACACAGCGCTGCAGGAACACTGCAACTACAGACAGCAGCACTGACTCAGAGCACAGAACCTCACCTGAGTTTCCCTGACAGAACCTGACCCATATATCGCTGGTATTATTGATCTTATTATATTGACCTTTCACACAGATATCAGTATCACTGTAAACACCGTCTGATATCCACCTGTTATATGTGTTTGTCACGTGTTTAATAACCACCTCTGAGACGTCACTGCAAAAAATGTTTAGAGAAATATTCTACATCATATTCTGTTCAAAGAAAACTGGCCAATATATCAATATCAGAATTATATCAGAATGTCAGATATTAGTCCTGTAATATCAGTATCTATCCACATCATCCGTCTCACTCAGGCCAAAATATACATGTTTATTTTTATTTATAATAGTTCAGACAGCAGTGACAGGTCACTGTTTGGACCATATAAACTGCCTCCATTATATGTTTGTCACGAGTGTCTGATAAACACATTTGAGAGCTTATTAAAACCAATCAGCTGATATATCGATTTTTTTTTTTTGAGTCCCTAATATTGTTATTGACATCAGCCCCAAAAATAAAGTATCTGTCAGAACCTGAGCTGAGTTCACCACAGAACACACAGGAGAACCACACACCTCTGTCCTATCAGCTGAGACATTCTTGTTTTTGTATTTGCAGAGATGACCCTCCTCTTCCTCCTCCTCCTCCTCTTCCTCTCCACACACTCTCTCTCTCTCTATCTCTGTGTGTGTGTGTGTGTGTGTGTGTGTGTGTGTGTGTGTGTGTGTGTGATTAAAGTATGCAGGTCACATTAGACTGAGCTCAGACTGTCATCACTGTGTGTTTCTGCTCCACTGAGGAGTTGCTGGATGTTTTGACTGATGATGAAGATGATGAAGATGATGAAGATGACCAGCCAGAGGTCACAGTTTACCCTCCTGGTTACCTGCCCACCTCCCGACCTGCCCCGCTGCTCACACTCCACGGTATTTAAATATGTGCACAGATAATTGGTCACCTCCTCCAACCATCACCACCACCAGACAGCCGCCATATTGCGCCAGTATTTACAAAACCCGCATCGGTGCAAAAAAAAAGGCGCAAGCGAACAAAGGGAGAGGGGAGGTCTGAGGGGAAAAAACACAGCGCTGAACTCGCTGTTTGCGCTAAAAACGTGACGGCGGACAAAGTGTCCGTTAAACGGCTCGGTGTGTGAGGCCGGAGGCCGCGGGTTCTTACCGGAGCAGCAATCAGTGTCGCCGCATAATCCCGATCAACCGCCGAGGCTCCAAATTGATCCGCTCTGCCTCCGTTTGGTTCTCCGCTGCGTCGAGCTGGCTGCGCTAAGATGGAGGGAGGGCGGAAGAGAAGAGCACAGCCTTCAAAATAAAAGCGAGAATTTTAAATCATCAAATAAATCAAAAGATTTTATTGTATTAATTTTATTTAGCATTTTGACAATATATTCGAATTGTTGACTATAGAGTTCAAATACCACTGGTTTGATAATGGAAATGGTATTTCAACTTTATTCTATTTATTTATTTTCAAAATGCAAAATAATCTGCCACCTCTGATTTTTTTTACAACTGGTTCTCCTTTATTCTTGGCATTTTGACTTTGAATGTATATAAATTTAGTATAACATGTTGAATTAAAACACTTTATACATTTTTTATTGATATGTGACATTTATTCATACCTTTAAGTAGAAACCTCTCTCTTGCTCTCAGTGTTACATTAATTAAAAACATCACATTTGGGCTTTCTCTGTCAATAGTTTCAACGGTTACACGGAGGCTTTTATTTTTATACATTCTAAGCGGAAGTCTCATTTATTATGCCGGTTGTCTTGACACTGGTTGTTGTGCAGGTTTGCACTGAAGCCAAAAATTCTTCCACCGTCGAGTCCCGCCTTTTTCTCTCTTGCTAAATAGTGATCCAGGCGAATGTTGGCGGTGCGGTTTGCTGCTGGCTCTTCCTGCCAAATAGTGAGACTCTCCGTACAGCCGTCTTGTCTCAGACGGAGATGTTAATGGCAGAGACACTTGAAGAGGGACAGTGTGTGTCCTCTTTGTAGTCTGAGGTTTTAACGTCGGGACACCATGTCTTCAGACGAGCCTCAGTTCATCACACGCTCTCTGCAGTGCAGCAAGAGCAGCCGTACAGCAGGGGGCGCTCTGCTCCGACTGATCCACGGTCAGATCTGTTAGATGTTAGCTGTGTAGTGAAGACAGGATGCAGAGTAAGAGCTGATCTGAGGGCAGCTTATAGCACACTGTCACACACGTAGGAGGAGGTACCGTGGATGTTCGTTTTGGTTGAACAGACAGCCCAGAGGGGCGGTGTTTTTAAAACCGACGACAGAAAATTAAAAAAAAGACCCTCCAAATTTTTTTTTTTCTCTCTCTCTCTCTCTCTCTCTCTCTTTCGATAGCTTAAAACTAAACACTAAAAAAGTGAACTAAATCAAAATATCTCTGTTAAGTTAACCACTATATACATACACATACATACACGTTACAAAGGACAACAATAATCTCAACATGTAGGCAATAATTGTAAATCCGTAAGTTTTTTTTTTTGTCTTATGATGCTGATGTATTCTCTCACACATTTTTGTGTTAAAGGGTGATTTTTCCTTGTTATGTAATATAATAATCATACGCTTGTGTTAAAGATAGTTACAGAGCAGACTGAGGTGACAGCACCTCCCGCTCAGAGCATCCCGGTGATAAAAACAAACGGATAGACTGTTAAATTCCGATCAGAGCGGAGGAATTTGGTGAAAATCGAAAGCCGCTGAGTTCCGTTCACTTCACAGTTCACTGCTCCGGTAAAAGTCGTCTGTGTGTGGACTCCATGACAGCGGAGAGACGCCGGTCTGATCCGGACAGAGGGACACCCTGGAAGAGACGGACAGACCTGAGGAGGATGAGGAGCTGTCCGGACTGGATGTGAGGATCGTTACGGCACGATGTGACATGACCGCCGAGAAAAGAGCGAGCGAGGCCGGAGGAGACGTCATGTTGGTCCGCAGCTCTGTGAGTAGTAGCGAGGTTAGCCCGCTGTTAGCCCGCTGTTAGCCCGCTGTTAGCCCACTGTTAGCCCGCTGTTAGCCCACTGTTAGCACTGAGGGCTAACTTAATGTTTAACTGTGGGATAAAGGAACAATCAAAATAAGGGTCAGTGGACAGACAGTGGACAGACAGGGGACAGGCAGGTCTGTTCATGTGTTCATGTGTTTTTATACATTAGCTAACGTAAACATTAGCGGCTGCATGTTTGACTGTAAAGTAACGGTGATTCTGTCGTTAACTTTAGCTAAGCTAACTGCTAGCTAACGTCAGCTCTTTGATCAACTTGCTTCTCTTAACTGAAGCTAAACATTAATAAGTAGTTAACGTTAATAGCGCCGTCATAACGCTTTGATTGGCTCATTACCATGAAGTCCTCACATATTACCTGAGAACAGTTTGTTCACACCTGGACACATCTGAGTGGTGCGTTTACGTACAAACTGATATCCTGTGTCTTGTGTCTGGTTATATAGAACCATTTAGGCTCAACTTTCCCTTAAGGTTTCACCTGAAAGTCAGCAGTTACATAAAGTGTGTGTACATCTATACACGTGTGTGTGTGTGTGTGTGTGTGTGTGTGTGTGTGTGTGTGTTTATGAGATTATTTTTTTACTAATATTGTGATTTTGGAGAGAATTTTAATTTGTACATCATTACTCTCACTTTCACTGAAAAACGTAAATAGGTATGTTTGTGAACTCCATATGTTTGCACCTATTTTTGGCTCTATTTGTCAAGTGTTTTGTGGTAATGATTATTTTCTCAGTTAGTTATTTAGTCCATAAAATGTCAGAAAATGTTGAAAAATGATTGAAACACTGAAAGCAGACAATTTAGACTTTTTTCTTTAAAAAATGACTCAAACAGATCACAAGGTTAAAGCTGGTGAATAATTTAATAATCAATTAAATGATTAATCTTTGCACCTCTATATGCAGCCGATCGGAGTGAGGATATTCATGCAGTCTGAAGCATCTCATCATAGTAAAAAATTAAGACGCAGCTGCAGGCAGATGATCGATCAGAAGCCTGGAAACTGTTCTTATGTTCTGATCGTATGTACAGGGACATGGTTCATATGAAGAACTAGGGTTCTCATGTTCCCTTGTAAATGCTGAAAAACCAGAATATGAATGTGTGTGTAAACACTCTGGTTGTGTTTGTTAGAAGGTAAAGTGATGTTAGCAGCAGACTGCAGTGTTCAGTGTGTTTATGGTCAGTTCTGCTGATAAATCTGCATGTAATCGATTCCTCTGAGTCCTTCATGTTAGTTTAGAGCCTGCAACTCCTTCTTCCCTCTCCACCAGCTCCCAGAGGCTTAGACTAACAATTATATAGCAATCAGTAATGGTAATAAAGAAAATAAATAAATCATTTATCGTTGTTATAGGTCTAAAGTGATTCTTACATTCTCCAGTTGTAAAAATGTGTAGCCTATACACCAAATAAAACAAATTTTAAAATAAATGCTGTCAACTAAAACATGGGTCTGCAGCTCAGCTCCTTTTCCTCTGAATATCAGTCTCTCCCTCGTCCTGCTGCGGAGAACAAATCAGAACACTGACAGACCACTGACAGAACAGTGACAGACCGCTGAGAGAACAGTGACAGACCATAGAACAGTGACAGACCACTGAGAGAACAGTGACAGACCATAGAACAGTGACAGACCACTGAGAGAACAGTGACAGACCACTGATAGAACAGTGACAGACCATAGAACACTGACAGACCACTGACAGAACAGTGACAGACCGCTGAGAGAACAGTGACAGACCATAGAACAGTGACAGACCACTGAGAGAACAGTGTCAGAACAGTGTCAGACCACTGAGAGAACAGTGTCAGACCACTGAGAGAACAGTGACAGAACAGTGTCAGACCACTGAGAGAACAGTGACAGAACAGTGTCAGACCACTGAGAGAACAGTGACAGACCACTGACAGAACACTGACAGACCACTGACAGAACACTGACAGAACGGTGCATTCAGTGTACTGAACATAAAGTTGTTTATGTGACCTTCCAATGAAGGTGTCATGCAGATGTAGAGCTGCACAATTTGGTTAAAAAAAAAAGTCATATTGTGATTATTTAGAAAGAAAATGGGAAATGTGACACAATTTGTGGAAATGATCAGTTTTGCATCACGATGTTCATGTTCACTGAAAAAAAATCTTTTAAAATTATGATATTTACTGAGGTCTGAACCAAACAAACATGTCTTCTTTCATCGGGAGAAGAAACATTTTTAGGTCAGGTCATCTCTGCAGCACTTGCACATTTTTCCTTTTTTTTTAAATATTGTGTTTTGGTTCTGGTTTTTGCGATGTAGATATTGCACTTGGCCATACTGTGATTTTATTACAATCTGTATTGATGTCTCATTCATCCAGTTGTTGAGTAAAAATGAAACCTCCCACTGGACTATTTGTTGTCAGTTTTGAAACTCGTCCAAACAGTCTGAGACTGCAACCATGTTATCTGTCATTTCCCACATTAATTAAGTTCCCAGAGTCCAAGGTGACTTCTTCAGAACCATCCTCTGGTTCTCTGCAATAGGGCTGAGTGTTTTTGAAAAAATATCTCTGTGATATTAGAAGAAATGCTCATTTTTACCTCATTATTCTCATTTTCAGTTCAAACATCATTATGGTGTGATTTCAGCAGGAATCTGCACCAAACAAAACTGTTCTCTGTAAAACTATGATGTGTAGCTCAGGACATTTCTGCAGCACCGTATTTAATTGAAAATTTAAAACACACGTCACACGTCCTGCGATGTGAAAGTTCCTGTAGGCCATATTGCGATGGCGTTAATATCAAGATGAATTGTGCAGCTCTGATGAGAACATCAGTGGAGAACATGAGTGAGAAGAAACAGTAGAGAGGTGACGGTTCATGTCTGTCCCTCCCTGATGATCCAACAGGATGTGAGGATGAATAGTTAATGTTGGCGTCTCTCTTCTCGCCGCAGCACGGCCGAGGCCGAGCCAAAGTCACTCACGCGGTGGTGGTGATCTTCCTGGAGTTCTTCGCCTGGGGGCTGCTGACCACGCCCATGCTGACTGTGAGTCAACACACACACACACACACACACACACGTCACTTCATAAAGTCAGCTGGAGGTATACAGGTTGATCACCTGGTTTACATGAGGAGTCCTCCTCTGTTAAAGGATAAGTTCACATGTTTTCATGGGTGTCTGTCCAGCGCTCACATGGTGGTCATTCTGACCGTCGCTCTGACCGTCGCCCTGACCGTCGCTCTGACTGTCGCTCTGACCGTCTCCCTGACCGTCGCTCTGACGTTCCATCCAAACCTCCTGCAGTCAAACCAAGTCTGTATCCTCTAGTCTTCTGTCCTTTAGAGTAGGGCTGGGCGGTATGACCCAAAATTCATATCATGGTATAAATTGAATCCCTTCACGGTAACGGTATTTATCACGGTATAAATGTTGCGGTGTAAAACTTATAATGGAAGTGTTTCTGAAGGGGTTTTGTAGTCCTTTAGCAAAACTAAATTGATTTAAACAACAACAACAACAAAAAAAGCAAAGATATAATGTAATTTTTTGAGTATTTATTGTGCAGAAGAACAACAGAAGTAAGGATAGTACCTCAGAAGTACAAAAATTCTTACAAAAATAAAGTGGATATTATAAACAGTACTTCATGTAAGAGAGGTTTTCTGTAAGTCAAATGGCAAAAACAGTGAAAAGGTTCTGTAATCCTGTAAAAATCTGTAAAAAACACCTAAGTAAAGAATGTGAGTATTTTTTCCATCACAGCAGGTCAGTGATCAGTGTTTCAGTGACACATTAAAAACATCGACACCACGACATGATTTTCTATTTTTGGAGCTGCGCACCTTTTTTTAGAAGGTAACTCTTTATTTGCACAACTCTCGTGTTCGTTATTTCTACTAAAATAATCAAACTCTCGATCTTTCACAGGTCTAGGGTTCCCTTCTAGACACGACCCTCTGTGTCTCTGTCAGACTACAGACAGCAGACTGTCTGTAAACAGAACGATGTTTCACTCTGTTTTACATAAACACTTTATTTGTGTGAAACACAGGTTTGGTTTGTCACCAACTTTGTCATTTGTATTTTTAATCAGTCCAAGAGGACGACGGTATCAGTGATTGATTATTGATCAGTCTGTCCTCCTCTCCTCCCTCACCTGTTCACTCTGCTGTGAGAAGATCTGAAAGTTTCTCACAGACAAACGCAGACTCTCCTGTTTTACGTTTAGGCCTCTTTATACAGCTGTTTAATTTTTTAAGAGCATCTGGTTGGTGATGATGTCATTAACCATCACGTTAGTTTGTGTTGTCATTAGCAACAGTCTCCTCCACACGCAGCTTCTCTGCAGTTGGTCTGTGTGTTTCCTGATCAGATAAACCAACGACGGAAACACTAGAAAAGTTGCGCCAGTTAAAATAGAAGCGTCCCGTAAAAAAATAAAATCTATTAATAGTTTATTGGTTATAGGTCCGGGTTCTTTCGACGGCGTCTGGGTCTTTGTTAGCGTCACAGTTTCTCCACACATCTTGCAGATGACATTTTTATGCTCAACATCCGACTTTTTAAACCTGAACCACGTCCAAATCACGGATGCAGCACGTTTTTTTTTTTGTTTTTTTTTAAACCAGCCCCTCCTTCTCCACCGTTACCGTGCTTGCGGCCATTTTCACACGGAGGCAGGTGATGACGTCATCGACGGTATGACGGTAGAGCAGAAATCTCTACCGTCATACCGTGTAAACCGCGCAGCCCTACTTTAGAGCAAAAGTGTCTCTTCGTGTTTCCTCACTGAGCTGCAGACGACAAACAGAAACACAAAGATGAATTATTACTAAAATTGAACTAAAAGAACTGTGAGAACCTGAGTTTGTTCCACATCTCTCACACTGGACTGTAAGAACAGGAGAACCAATCAGAACTGGAGAGAACAACTAGAACAAACACACCTTTGACCTTTGACCCCCAAATTCTATTGTCTCTCATGATAAAAATCCAGACTGAGAGATTAATGCATTTATTCTGTTAGTTTGTCTTTTTCAAATGAAATAACATTAAATGCAGCCATCAGGAGAAGAAAACAGTCATGATTTCAGGTGGAGGTGAGGAGAGGAAATCTGATCCAGGAAGTCACCAAAACATGAGGTTTTTACAAAGTTATCATGAGAGCAGCATTTTATCCTGCGATCAGGAATGTGGACCTGCTCATATTTGATTGGCTGACACAGTAATCTGCTGGATGATGTCACATGTTGCTGTTTTATTTTGATGGCGTTAGAGATTTTAATGCAGCTTTCCTCAGATGAACCGTGAGATCGTCTGTCTTCAGCAGATGTCTTTGTCCCTCTTTGAATGTTTTTTGGGGCGAGTTTTTCCTCCTGAATCAGACACAAAATGACATTAATCTGAAACACCGGACTTCAAAAATGTTGGCGTGTCCTTTAGTTTGTTTTCAGAGTGAAGTGAGTTAAATCAAACTGTACCTGAACGGTCAGGACGACAGTTTGTCCTCGTCTGTTGGAGAACACGGTGTGTGTTCTCAGTGTGTGTTCTCAGTGTGTGACGGTGTGATAACATGAATTTCATTGGTGCGTTTTCTCTTCAGTCACACGGCTCAGTCATTAAGATGCTCTTTAACTCGCTCCACGGTCCTTTCTGTGTGACGGAGAATATAAAGACGTCACAGACGGGAACCATTCACTGTTCTGTGAGAACTTCAAGTGTTCATGTTTGACCCTGTGTTGTTCTTTCAGGTTCTCCATGAGACGTTTCCTCAGCACACCTTCCTGATGAATGGCCTGGTTCAGGGAGTGAAGGTGAGACACACACACACACACACACACACACACACACACACACACACACACACACACACACACTAGAACTAGAATGGTTCATCAGTTATTAAAATAATCTGCAGTTATTTTTTCGTTTTCAGGGTTCAGTTTTTGTTTTTTTGTCTTTTTTTATCAGAAAGTCTTTTTAGCCGTCCCTGTATAAACTGTCTTATTTATTAGTGGTTATTAAATAACAACAAAGACTAAAATTAATTAGATTAAACAATTCTAGAGCTGTGACGTCTGTAAAAATGTCAGAAAATAGTGAAACTTGTCGGTCACAGTTTCTCAGAGGGTAACATGACGTCTTTAAATGCCTCGTTTTGTCTAAAACCTCAAAGATTTTCAGTTTAATGTGATCATAAATGGAAAAAAAACAGGAAACCTCTGTGTTTTCGAGGTTGAAAACCTTCGCTTGAAGATTTCCAATTGATTTTACAGGATAGTTGAATTCTTTTTTACCACTTGGCTGGTTTGGTCAGTAAGTTTCCAGATTTATTTGCCCAACGTGGCATTTTATTTGCCCCAGGCAAGTGGCAGAGGTACCATGAGCACTTTGTTACGTGTGAACTTGACATGACGTTCTTCTGTGCTTCTGTTCAGGGCTTCCTGTCATTTCTGTCGGCTCCTCTGATTGGTGCTCTGTCAGATATCTGGGGCAGGAAGTCGTTCCTTCTCATGACGGTTTTCTTCACCTGTGCCCCCATCCCCTTCATGAGGATCAGCCCCTGGTGAGTCCAACTCTCAGTCTGTGAGAGAGAGAGACAGCTGATACTCTGCTTTAATTAAAATTACTATTTTCATCATCATTTTATCAGTTTGAGTCATTTTTTTAAAGGAAATAAAGTCTAAAAATTTTGCCAGATTGATCACTGGTTGAAAAATCACAGGTGAAAACGGGTGGAGCACATGGACGTCCTGTCTTCACTTGTTTGGACGTATTTTTCAACTGACAGGATTAATTTGATAACCTTTAATAATTAAAAAACGATTTGTACAGGTGCAAATAAAAACCTGAGTTGGTGGAGGCTCTGCTCTGCTGCAGTCTTTGTCCTGTTAGAGTTTAAACAGTCACATGTTGTTCATGTGAGCAGAGATCAGCCAGCGAGGCAGCAGACAGCCTCAGCATTTACACACACACACACACACACACACACACACACACACACACACACACACTTCAGCATTACTGTTGAACATCCTCAAGTTTCCCTTCAAAGATAAACTGAAAAAACATTGGATATAAAAATTGAGACTTTAATCTGCAGAAGCTTTAAAGTTCAGTGAAAAGTGGCTGAAGGCGTCAGTGAGGCAGAAAAGATCAGCTGATGTTCTCTCTCTTCAGTCACATGATCAGAGCATCACAACCTCAGAACAAAATAACACAATTACATTAGTCTGTTTTGTGTGTGTGTGTGTGTGTGTGTGTGTGTGTGTGTGTGTGTGTGTGTAGGTGGTATTTTGCTCTGATCTCAGTCTCAGGGATTTTTGCCGTGACCTTCTCTGTGATCTTCGCCTACGTCGCCGACATCACGGAGGAGCACGAGAGGAGCACGGCGTACGGACTGGTAACTGAGCACAGAGACACACTCAGACATTCAGACAGGAAGTGACATTAACATGTTGACACAGCAACACCAACCAGAGCGTCTCAGGTCTGATACTCTGACGACATGTGGTGTGTTTGTTTGACTGAACTTCCTATGTCATGGTGTTTCCTGTCAGTATGGACCGGGGTCACAGGCTGGACAGGAAGGACACGAATAAATGGACTCTTTGAGACGCTTGTGTGTTTTATGTGCCGGCGTTCACACCAACAACCATCGTGTCGACTACGACCGCACAGTGTTGGACTTTTATATCTGATCTGTCGAGATGTTCCGACTCATTTTACCTGATGCTGAAATATTCACACGTTCTCCAGCTGATGTTGGAGAACATCATGTCTCTCCTGGAGCTAATGAACATATCATTCTGACAACTTATCGTGACGACACACCAGCACACTGAAGTACAGTGCTATTCAAAATAAAACAGTGCTTTTCAAAATAAAATACATTGCTGTGCTTCCTGATGTGAAGCTTCAGTGAAGTTCTCCGTCTCTTCTGGTTCCTCTCATTCCTGTGCGTGTTCATGTCTCATCAGGTCTCGGCGACCTTTGCTGCCAGTTTGGTAACGAGCCCGGCCATCGGGGCCTACCTGTCGGCGAAGTACAGCGACAGCCTCGTGGTCCTGGTTGCCACGGTGATCGCCGTAGTGGACATCGCCTTCGTGTTCTTTGTGGTCCCGGAGTCGCTGCCGGATAAGATGCGGCTGACGTCCTGGGGCTTCCCCATCTCCTGGGAGCAGGCCGACCCCTTCGCCGTGAGTTCACACAGACAGTGTGACATCACAGGGTCAGAGGTCACATGTGGTTTGTTTTGACCTGCTGACATCAGGCTTTTAAAAATCTAAATAAAATACAGTGACTGAAAAATACAAATATTCCTTAAATAGTCTTTTAAATCACTGATTGATTGATTGATTGATTGATTGATTGATTGATTGATTGGTTGATTAACCTTAAACCTTTAAATTTCAGTCTCTGCGTCGGGTTGGCAAAGACACCACAGTGCTGCTGATCTGTGTCACAGTGTTCCTGTCCTACCTGCCTGAGGCCGGACAGTACTCCAGCTTCTTCCTCTACCTGAGACAGGTAACGCACGCACACACGCAACGCACGCACACACGCAACGCACGCAACACACGCAACGCACACACGCACGTACACACTTTGCTGAATTGTTGGATTGTTGTGTCCTAAAATGTCTGATTTCACAGCAGCTTTTCTAAAAATTTGGGATTTTTGTTGCAATTCTTTTATACTTTTTTTTTTAAATTAAAATTGCAAAAGAAAGTTGTGATTTTTTAGAGTTAATTAAAACATGTTAATTCAATAACATCAACAAAAAGGCTCAAGATCACAAAAACGCAAGCAAAATGTGCTTCACTCGTAGAAGAAGGTCTCCTGAGGCGTGTTAAACAAAAAGGCTAAATCCTTTTGGAGCTCCGAGTCCGTTAAAACAACGAGCACAAAATGATCAAATCAAAGCAGACGGAGCGTTGATGAATGTCAAACAATGACAGATGTGTTCTGTTCAGAACCTGTGGAAAAATACAAATACATTCATGCAGAAACACAGTGAATAATAAAAGTAAATGTTTCCACAGGCGACTGCTGTTACTGGTAGAACTCGTGGGTTCAGTTTGCAGAAAATTTGGACAGAATTTCAGAATTTACGGGGATTGGTTGAATTTCTGTAAACTGTTGTGATCACATCACATGACTGACTGAATAACAAACCCAGAACTGAACAGGAAGTTCAGGCCGGTTACCCACCCTGTCGTCTAAATGTCTGCTGGGAAAAGAGGCTGCTGCTTTTCTGCGTGTATCTAATTGCTCGTTGGTTTATTGATCCCTCGTCTGACTCGGCAGATGGACACTGTGGGTAAAAGTCTGACTCTGGCGTCCACTATGTGTATTTTCTCCGAGCTGCAACCTGCACACTGAACGCAGCAAAGTCACTCCTGGATCACTGACGTAAACAAGCTAACAGCTGTTAGCTTTTCCTTTGGGGTGATGTAGACATTTTAATACGCGAGTGTCTCCCTACGTGCAGATGTTCCCCCTTGATGCTGATTCACTGCGTCCAGGGCTTAGCTCCGCCCAAAGATGTTTGTGATTGGTTCAAAGAAATGCAAACTATAACAGAGCCAGAGATTTCTGCAGCGCTGACTTCTGATTGATCCCCTCTGTCTGATTTTCTGCCCCAACACCGATTTCATTCAATTAAACCAATAAATAACCTTTTTACTCAGTTGTTCATCTTTTCTGTCCTCCACCCAGTGACGTTTGGAGCATCACTGAAAGAAGGTTTTCTTCTGTGTTTCAGGTAATCGAGTTTTCTCCTGCAGCCATTGCCGCCTTCATCGCCATGGTGGGAATCCTCTCAATAATCGCTCAGGTACAGAAACGAGCAAATCAATTAATTAATCTACCAGTCATTTTTATTATTAATGGATCAATTGTTTGGTCCATAAAATATCAGAAAATGGTGAATAAATAATGTCTCAATCTTGTCAGTGGGAAAATGAGTTATTTTTCAACTAGTGAACAATCTCAAAATAATTTTTCCAAGAATCGATCAGTTATTTGGTCCATAAAATACCAGAAAGTAATGAAAATCCATCAATTAATCCTGTTGCATTCCAAACTTGTGTATTTAATCATTTCATCCATCATGTTCTCTCTGTTCTCTCTGTCAGACTCTGTTCCTCAGTGTGTTAATGAGAACCATTGGTAATAAGAACACGGTTCTTCTGGGTCTGGGCTTTCAGCTCTTCCAGCTGGCCTGGTACGGCTTTGGCTCTGAACCCTGGTGAGTGATGTCATCAGATTCATTCCTCACCGTACGCACACCTTAGATTTTTCTCTGTTTTCTTTCTTATGAACAGCGTTTCTGCAGGTCTGTAACGATCTAAAATCTAATCATCTGGATTTAAATGTCTTTAAGGAACATGAAAAGTGTGTTTGTACAACATGTGACCTTTAAGGCCTGTTAGAACCAAAATATTAAGTTCCCTGATCGACAGATCCTTCGTGCTCTTTTGCCAGTGTGAAAATGAAATGGTTCCTGAAGTGTCTTCATAATGGTCTTAAAGAGTCTTTTAGAAGTCTTAAACATGTTGAAACCCGCAGAACCCCTGTCCTCAAATATTGTCTGTCTGTCTGTCCATATGTCTGTCCTTGTCCATCCGCCCTGAGGATCATATCAGGTCTGACTGTGTCTTCTTCCTGTCTTGTTCAGGATGATGTGGGCAGCAGGAACAGTAGCAGCCATGTCCTCCATCACCTTCCCAGCAGTCTCTGCTCTGGTGTCTCACAGCGCATCACCTGACCAGCAAGGTCACTACACCTGTCTGTCTATCTGTCGCTCTGTCTGTCGCTCTGTCTGTCTGTAGAATAGGAATCATGGGAGGAAGATGCTCGTCCTTTATCTTCTATTTTGGCTCACAATTTTTCTGTGAGTTTCTTTTTTAATGCATGTTTGAATCTGTTATAACTGTCTGTCTGTCTGTCTCTGTCTCTCTCTCTCTCTCTCTCTCTCTCTGTGTCTCTCTCTCTCTCTCTCTCTGTCTCTCTCTCTCTGTCTCTCTCTCTCTGTCTCTCTCTCTCTCTCTCTCTCTCTCTCTCTCAGGTGTGGCTCAGGGGATGATCACAGGTATTAGAGGTCTGTGTAACGGTTTGGGTCCGGCTCTCTACGGCTTCATCTTCTTCCTCTTCAACGTGGAGCTGAACGACATGGAGCCGACAGCAGGAAGAACCACACAGAACATAGAGGTACACACACACACACACACACACACACACACACACACACAGACAACACACACACACACACACACACCTTTAGGTTTGGTTGTTTTCAGTTGAAAGTTTCAAATGTCTTTCGACGGATCACAACAAAACTATCATGATGGATGAAATAAAATCTGTATTTTTGATTCTGAACTGTCCTTTTAAATGCTCTCTCTCTCTCTCTCTCTCTCTCTCTCTCTCTCTCTCTCTCTCTCTGTCTCTCTGTCTCTCTCTCTCTCTCTCTCCCTCTGTAGAAGTCGATCATCCCCGGTCCTCCCTTCCTGTTCGGAGCTTGCACTGTCTTGTTCGCTCTCCTCGTCGCCGTCTTCATCCCCGAACACCACCAATTGGCCGAAATCAAGACCTGCAGCTCCACCCGCAAGACCAGTGGGACCTGCGCCACACATGCTCAGAATGCCAGCCCTCTGGCCACGCCCACCAGCGACGCAGAGGACATCGAGCCGCTCCTGCAGGACAGCAGCATGTGACTGACAGCTGGCCCGGGCCCTGCTGGTCCCGCCCCCTTCAGAACAAACCATTCTTAGCTTTTTTCTTTTTATTTCTTCAGACTCAGACTGTTAAAGAGTCCGGTAACGTTCAGCGGCGACCACACTGACTGACTGACTGACTGACTGACTGACTGACTGACTGACTGACTGACTGACTGGTGTTTGTCTGCCCCCTCTGGCAGAGACAGGAATTACACAAACACTGAAACCCTGAACGTCTCAGCTCATCTTCAGAAACGGTGACAAAAATACAACTGACCAAACAAACAAAAAAAGTTTCCTCTGTCATTAATCAATCATTGGTAAAATTAATGATCAATTAATGGATTAGTCTTCTTACAAAATCTTAAAAATCCAAATCCATTTTCCCCTCAAAGTTTTATTTCCACAGTAACATGTTCCACGTTCTCTGACAGTGTTACATACACCCTTAGAAAGAACCACAGCCCTTCAGGAAGAACCCTTTCAGAACCCTTATTTCTCAGAGTGAAGCCTGTGGAACATATAAAGAGCTTCAATTTTCAATTTTACACGATCGATCAGATTCGTAACGACTGATAAATCAGTCATTGATTAATTATCATCATCCCAAAACTGCGACACTCGAATGTTTTTGCTGGAAAAAAATCTCTGGAGATTCTTTTCTCTCCTGAGTTTGAGTCTGATTCAGGTGAATAAAAGTTTGTTTTTTGTTGTAGTTCCTGTTTGAGCCACAAGAGGCTGCGGTGCAGCGCCGACCTCACATGTTCTACATGAGACTCTCCAACACAAACTGCATACATCACAAAAAGTTTTTATTCAAGTAGCTGAAAATCGTCGCTTCATGAGGAAACATGAAACAACAACAAACCACGATGTCGTTTATTGATTATATGACGTTTGATCAAATCATCGAAGAGTTTTCATGACTCACTGAGAGCAAACGTCACTAAACGTTTCCTGTTTCTTCAGCTGCGTATTTTCATTTTTATCTGCAGTTTTGAGCATGAAGAGAGAGAAGAATGAGGAAGAGGAGACGAAGTCGTCTTCATGAAGAACCTTCAGAACCTCAGCGTGACTTTAATCTTCTCACTTCATGAATCTCAGCCTGCAGTTTTAGTTTCATATCTCAGTTTTGTTTTTGTTTTTTTCTGAAGTCGTCAGTCTGGTCGCCGCCTGAACACGCTGGAGTCGGTTTGCTTCCCTGTGTGTGTGTGTGTGTGTGTGTGTGTGTGTGTGTGTGTGTGTGTGTGTGTGTGTGTGTGTGTGTGTGTGTGTTTTTAACTCCACCCGTCAGGTCTGCAGAGGTCAGGTGGATCAGACGCTCCTCACTGCACCGGACCAGCAGTGGATGCGTAGGTGCGTTGGATTCACCGTACAGCTGACACCACGTGTCCCGAAACTACAGACTGTTTTAAACTGACGGACAAACGGTGAGAGGATGTGAGGTCAGAGCTGCACGGGATTGTGGGAAGTGACTCGACAGGCGAGCCTGCAGGTGCCAGTGTGGTCGTTTCTGTCTCCACACTCTGACAGATTATAGACTCCTGGATCACTGTTACTATGACAACAGCCAACACAGCAGTGACTCACTGAGCATGTGCAAGCTCCGCCCAGCTGTGACATCATCGTCCTCTCCTGCTGCGTTTTCAAACTTTGATCTGTTCAGTAAATCAATTTAAACAGTTTGAAGTGCTTTTAGTTCCTGCTGAGCCTGAAGGCATCACGGAGGATGAATCTGCACAGTTAAACATGGTGTTGATCTCCACAGATCTCAGCCAGGATCCAAACCACACTGATGACACAAACCGGGTTCCTCCATGACGCTTGCTGCTCCACACGCTTGATTTCTCTCATGTGGGGCCAGTTACACCAACAGGACTGAACACCTGATCTTAATCTGAGTCGGTCTTAAGTTGGCATCCGACCTGCGTAAAACCGCGAGCGAACATCAGATCGTTTCGGGTTTTTTTTTAAAAAAAGTCATTTTCTCTACTAATCGATCAGTTATTTGGTCCATAAAAAATCAGAAAATGTTAATGAGTGTTTCCCAAAGCCCAGGATGATACATCACATCTAAGAAGCTGAAATCACAGAACTTTTTCCTTTAAAAAATAACTCAAATCGATTAATTGATCATCAAAATAGTTGATGATTAATGTAATGATGGTTGCAGCTGAAGAACAGACGCTGCCTGGTCAGAGTCCTGGTGCATCCTGCTCCAGACCAGGTTCAGTATCAGATCTATCAACGTCTCTTCTTCTTGTGTTGAAATACTTGAAGTGTGTTGACTCCTCCCACCCGCCTGCCGCTCCAGGCCGAACAAATACAGCTCTTGTTGTTACTGATGTAGTTTGAGCATTTGTTTCCAGCTGTGAGTCGGCAGGTTGTCGAGAACCAAACGGTGCCATCGTGATTTTTTTAAACTATTTTCTGTTTCTGTTGCCTTTTTGTTTACCACATATTTGTTTCTTTGTTTGTTTTTTTTAACTACGTCATTCCCATCCTCAGAACTGCTGAGAAACAGCCTGTTACCATGGCAACAGTCATGGGGATGCCGTGTCCAAGATGGCTGACAGCGTTCCTCTTGACGACTTGTTTAAACCCTCAGATGTTGAGCATGTTATATAACTGTCTGTTACTTAAAGTCCAGATTATTGTAAAAGGAACACATGCTGCATTCAAGGTACATCTGATGGGTAGGACAAACTGCATTCTGACAGTTAACAAACAAAAAGTAACCAAAACTTTTTTCTCCCACATGATATGAATGCAGCACACATGAGGTCACAGCTACAGAAACACCTGATTGGTTCTGATGAGCAGGCGAATGATGGTGTGTAGCTTCATGAAGCACAATCAGGTCGCCGTTTGAGACGTTCTCTCCTCCTTAAAATTCAGATTCATCTTTAAAATGTCTCATAATTTTATTTTAATTAAACCTCGAGCTCCATCGGCTCGTTAAAACTCGTCAAAATCTTGTCTCATGTTAGATTTTTCTCTCTCAAAGATGATGTCAGAAAAGGAGAGCTGGACCTACAGTATATTTTTCTACAGTCTGAAGCTCTGCAGAGTTGTTACTCAATGTCCCAGAATGCACCACAGTGTTTCTGAACCTCTTCCTGTCTGTCGTTGTGATGCTGGACGATGCTACTGCTGCGTTCACGTCTCAGCGGAAAGTTTCTCTCTAATCGCTCCTCCCTTTATTAGAAAAGGAGACGTGGTTCAACTGTCCGATGAGACGTGAAGCGACAACATGGCCGCCAGAGAAACGTGACGATGACGAACAGGAAACAGATGAGTGTCGAAGCTTTTTAAACTTTTTGTACATCAGCAGCAGCCGTCTGCTATAAATATATACGTTTACTGCGAAGACTTTAATTTTAGCTGATGATGATGATGATGATGATTAGGACAGGAACTTATGCAGTCAAACATTTCCTCCTCCTCTTCCTCCTCATCTTCCTCTCCCCCTCTTCCTCCTCCTCCTCCTCTTCCTCTTCTTCCTCTTCCTCCTCCTCTTCCTCTCCTCCTTTTCCTCCCCCTCCTCCTGTTCCTCCTCTTCCTCCTCCTCTTCCCCCTCCTCCTCCTCCTCCCCCTCCTCCTCTTCCTCCCCTCCTCCCCCTCCTCCCCCTCCTCCTCTTCCTCCTCCTCCTCTTCCTCCGCCCCCCCTCCCCCTCCTCCTCTTCCTCCCCTCCTCCCCCTCCTCCTCTTCCTCCTCCTCCTCCTCCTCCTCCTCTTCCTCCTCCTCCTCCTCCTCCTCTTCCTCCTCTTCCTCTCCTCCTTTTCCTCCCCCTCCTCCTCTTCCTCCTCCTCTTCCTCCCCTCCTCCCCCTCCTCCTCCTCCTCCTCCTCTCCCTCTCCTCCTCCTCCCCCTCCTCCTCCTCCTCCTCTTCCTCCTCCTCTTCCTGTTCTCCTCCTCTTCCTCTTCTCCTCCTCCTCTTCTTCCTCTCCTCCTCCTCCTCTTCCTCTTCCCCCTCCTCCTCCTCCTCCCCCTCCTCCCCCTCCTCCTCTTCCTCCCCTCCTCCCCCTCCTCCTCTTCCTCCTCTTCCTCCTCCTCCTCTTCCTCCCCTCCTCCCCCTCCTCCTCTTCCTCCTCTTCCTCCTCCTCCTCCCCCTCCTCCCCCTCCTCCTCTTCCTCCCCTCCTCCCCCTCCTCCTCTTCCTCCTCTTCCTCCTCCTCCTCTTCCTCCTCCCCCTCCTCCTCCTCCTCCTCTTCCTCTTCCTCCTCCTCCTCTTCCTCCTCTTGTGTACATGATGCAGAACGTTTGCTGGTTGCTGCACTTTAATTTTTCTGATCATGTGCCTCTAATCATTCTTCATGTTGACTTTCTGTTTCTATAGAAACAAAGAGATGCTGACTGACGTCTGCGTGTCGTTGTTTGTTTTCAGTCGCTTTCTTTTATCTTGTTAAGAACATAATTTTGAATAATATCTATGATAATAATTATAATGATATAATAAAGAGATGTATCAAATTTAAAATGTGCACTTGTTTGTTTTTTAGTTGCTCTTTGATTTATTTTTATTTTTTGTTATTTCATATTTTACTGAAGCTCAAACAGCAGTGACATTTTAGGAAATATGTGTTTGAAATAATTATTGATTTGATTTGAAATATATTAAAGCCTGTTTCTGCTCCTGTACATCATTATAATGAAAAGCTTTCTCAAAAATAATGATTATTTCTAAGTCATTATTATAGAATCTCTTGTTTTCGACCTGAAAGATCTTGAGTGAGAAAATATGAACAAAACAATCTTCACAGATATTTATTAAAATAAATAAAAAACAGACACACCACTCTTCTCAAAGCCTCACAGAAATCTGCTTCAATAAAAATCTGCAATACAACAAATAAAAATTATAAAAGTAAAAATATTTTTCATTCATTTTGAAAAAAACAAAAAATTGACAATCAAATTGGGAATAAAATCACTGAATGTGTTTAATATTAATAATGATGTACTTGATGCAGAAATCAAACATTTCGATTAATTAGTGCTTTGAAAATAATCCAAACTTTACCAAACTGTGTCTAATAAAAACACAAAAATCTACAACAGAATATTGATGAAAAATTTTCAGTCAGCTGACTGTTTAAATGTTTAAATCAAACTCGTTGAATCTTTGATTTGTCCAACGTTTCAGTTTGTCTCTGTTTGGTCACAACTTTCACATCTCCAACCATTAAATCCAGTTAATCTCCACTTTATCTCCACTTTATCTCCAGTTTATCTCCAGTTAATCTCCACTTTATCTCCAGTTCATTTGTTGAGTTGTGAGAAAACACAACATTCAGATCATCTCACTTACTGCACAGATGTAAAATATTCATCAGAACATTTTTATACAATATCAAAGAATAAAATCAATAATAATGGGACAGTTGATGAAGCAGTGAAACATGATGTCTGAATTCATGTTTTAACATTTAATGATATTAGAAATGTTTAAATGTTGGAAATCTGAATTTGGAATGAAAAGTTAATTTTGTAAAGCAAAAATTCCTTTGAAAACACCATATATATAAATTTAAAAAAAGATTCGCTAAATCAGCAGAAATCCATGAAAAAAAAAAACAAACCTGCACTGATGCTTCAAAAAACAAACTTTCAGCCACTCAAACATAAAAAATATGGAGATTCATTCCTTTTAGTAGTTAAGTCAAAAATTTCTTGATAGTAAAGATGGTTTATATGTCAGAAGTGTGATAATTTGCCAGAATTATATTTTTAATTTGACCTTCAGAGAGTTTAGGAGAATCTCCGGTCGCCTTGAAACTCACACAACAAACATCCAAATCTGTATGTAGAGTCAGTGTTTGGTTTGTCCGTTCTGGGCTACCGTAGAACGGTTCTGCGTTAGAGGAGCTGCTCCCTATATAGGTAACTGACTTATTCTAAGGTAACAAAAACAGCGATTCTTGTTTTCAGGTGATTTTACACGAATGAAAATACTTATCCTAAAATTCTTCTTCTAAATCTGACAGACTGGACCTTTTTTATTATTCTTGATTTTAGCCTTTTTACTCAGGAATAAATTTATTTCCATACAAACCTGATGAAGCATTTATCCTAAAAAAAAAAAACACCCCACACCTGACACAAACATCACAGCTCTCTTCTTCCTCCTCATTAGTCAAAGCTAAGAGGAACAAGCTAGCATTAGCACATTAGCTTGTTGAAATAAAACTGCGTCTGAAATCAGTCCCCATGTCCAGGTTCTGACTGAATGAGCGACTGAGTTAAAAAATGCACTTTATTATTATTTCCAAATTGTGAATTTGAAACTTATTTGTCGTTTAATTTAATTATTTTGAGTGTTTGTGAAATTTATCTCTATGAGTTATTTTTTATTTACCATCATTGCCTCCCTGCACTCTGCCTCTTCCTACCTCCTGGGCTTCCGTAGCTCCTCCCTTCTACCCCCCACAGTGCCGTGTTGTGTTGTTGAGGGTAAGTTGTGTGGAAAACGCTGCCGCTGTATTAGATTGTTTTCTTTGGAAAATGAGCCATTTACGTTGTAACCTTTGATGAATATTGTTTACTGTTGAATATTGATATACTATTAATCATTTTTATGTTGTTGTTTACAAGTAATTTAAGTTTTATAGACGTTTTTAGTCTACACCACTGTACTCTTTTTTTGACGCGGTTTGCATTATGGCGGACGCTCCGTGTCACGTGACTGAAGCAGCGCAGCTTGTAATTCTTTATGTAAACATAATTGTTCGGCATGTTTAGGGGCAGAAGTGCAGATGGAAGAGTCCAGAAGACTTTAAAAGTGTTTCCTGTCTTCTGCAGGTATGTTATAAATTTTGTTGTTTCTATTAAGTCACTCCACCTCAAACACTGTTGTATTTCAGCCACAAGGTGGCATTGTTGTCCTTCTTGAATGTAGTTTTTCATGATTTTTAGGATGCTTACTGTTGGAACATGCTGTTTGTAAAGGTTTTCTGGTAAAATGTTATAGCTCTTGATAGAGAAATGTGTAAAATGATTGAAAGTGTAACGTAATGTTAAGATGATGAATTCATATGCATTTTGAGAAATAAATGTAAATCACACAGTGCTGTTTTGCATTGCTGAGGGGGCAGAAGTGCAGATGGGAGAGTCCAGAAGGCTTTCATGTTTTCTGCAGGAGTCAATAAATGCCAGAAAATTGCCCACAAGCTGTCTTCTGTTACACCTATCCATTCATCCGTTACAGGAGGAGGGCGTGGTTTCAGGCGCAGTGCATGGATGTATTAATAGACCTGTACGTTGACTGAGTGGACGCCATCTTTGAGTCCTGTAGTTCTTCTCTAGCTCTTTTAATAGATCCATGAGTGATTCTTGTGTTCTTTTGAAAAGTGCTGCTTCAAATTCTCCTTCAGTCACCCACATGGTGACAGACTTGTCATCTTCATCATCACCTTCATCCTCCTCTTCCTCACAGCAGACAGGAGATGGTGACCTTGGTGGTGGAGTAGGGGACAGTATCTGGTGTGGGACAAACATCATGTCAACTGGTTTATCGGATCATCACTCTGTTCTTTTGAGTTTTGATATTTCTAGTTAAAGTCATAAGTTTATTTTATAACGTTGACTTTTTAAAGATTTTAGGTAAATAAACATAATCAGAAACCCAAATTTATATCTTTCAGTTCTTTGTTGAGCTGCAACAGCAGGAAATATTAATTATGGACTAAATATCGGACAAAGCATTTTCTTTAAAAGAATATTTGAATATGTTTTGTTTTTCAACATGTAATTTGTTCTTGCCCTGAAAAATAATACTATAATGTATTTGTTATAATCAGTAAAGCTTTTTGTCCCTCTGTCCCACCGTAGAGTCTCACCTCTGTCCTTCAGCGAGCTCACATACGCCTCGATGAACTCCTTCTCTCCGCCGTCCTTCACCACCTCCTCCTCTCTTGGCTCTCTCCACCTCTTCTTCTTGTTCTTCTCTTTCTTCTTCTTCTCTTCCTCCTTCTTCTTCTCTTCGCTCGTCGGGTTGTCGTACAGTCGGATGAACCTGACGAGGAGCAGCAGAGACAATTAAACCTGACAAAAGTCTGATTAAAATGATTTGCTGCACATGTCAGCCAATCAGGGGTGTATCTGTGTACTTGATGTCAGAGCTGGGTATCGTTTCAGATTTCCCAATTTGATTCACAAGAGCCCGATTCGATTCGCGATTCGATTCGATTCAATTTCGATTCGGTTAGGGATATTTCAGTCATAATACCAATTTGACTTAAATATGGAAGAGATTCTCAGAGAACTAATGCTGTGAATAGTAGGACTGCAACGGATCAAAAAACTCACGGTTCAGATCGTATCACGGTTTTGAGTCACGGATCAGATCAAAAAAGAAAAAAGTGGTGGGATTAGAGTTAAATGATTTTAAAAATGCACTTGTCTTTGATCTTTGTCTGTCTGTAATTATCACCATAGTGATGTTTATTACATTACATCACTATGGTGATAATTACAGACAGACAAAATGAGCACGCTCAAGTGTATTTCCATACTGAGCAAGATAGTTATCTGCAGTTTACCTTAGTGCTCGCAAGTACCGACAGGAGTCTGTTCTGAAGGTGGAGAGATGCGGCGGTGGTGTATTTGCATCAACAATAAAAAAAAAAAAAGAAATTTGAAGGAGTGGCGGCTAGGATTTAGGATGAATGTAGAGGAAACACTGCTAATGTTCAGGTGCAAATCCTTTGCTCTGGAAATCCTTCTGTCACAGGTCAGACGACTCGCTCCTCACTTGGTGACGAGATCTCGTGAGAAAGGCTGGTCACGCGAAACTACTCTGGTTTAAACCGCAGGCCGTACTACACACGGTAGAAAAGACATTAAATAATCGATTTTGGGATTTTATGAATCGATATCGGGCCATGCACAGGAAAATCGATTCAAATGGATTAATCAGTTTTTTTAACCCAGGCCTACTTGATGTCAGGGTTGCTGCACACTTTGGTCGGGACACAGTTAAGGCTGTCACCACTGACGACGACCATCTTGAGCGTTGAGATTTTGGTGAGACACTGAGGAAGGTAAGGAAGGTTGTTCTTATGGACGAACAGAGTGACCAGCTGCTCCAACCTGCACACACACACACACACACACACACACACATATTTGTACTCATATTCACACAATCAGTTGCTGGTAATTTGTTCAGCAATATGCAACAAGTGAAACAAAGAATTAACACTTTTTCTGTAAGAAGGTTGAGTTCTGCTGGAATACGTCTTAAACACAGACATTTCCAGTGGAAACCCAGCATCAGACTGTTGTTGCTCAGAATAATCAGATTACAGGCAGTGATGATGTCATCAGTTACCTGTCCATGTCCTGCGGCAGGTCGATCAGTCTGTTGTTACTCAGGTCCAACAGCTGCAGGCTGCTCATCCTCAGAGCACAGATGGGGATCGACACAAACTTGTTCTCTGCGATGTCCAGGTGAACCAGCTGCTTCAGGCTGCTCAGCTGACAGAAAGTACAAAGTGATGTCATTCACACACAGTGACATCATCATCATATGCACAGGACAGCCACTGTAGTGGACGTGGTCTCACGGCCAGCAGTCAGAGCTGATCAACCATGAGCAGCTTCAAATTGTGGAGAAACATTGCAGACAGAGAGGCCTTTGAATTTGTGAACAGACAGCAGAAGCACATTTGTGGCCTCTGACTGAAAATGACGCTGTTTCACTGTTTTCATTCACAAATGAAGAGACAAAAATTCAATCACCAATTAATCTGTCCACTCTGCGCATGCATGACTCATTTCCTGTTTGGAAACCTTTCTGCAGAGTCACATTATTTAATCAACCAAGAACTGAAACCACCACAGGATGGTTCAGTGTTTCACCTCAAACGGCAGCTCAGACAGGTTGTAGTTTCCTGTGAGTTCGAGTCTCTTCAGGTTCTCACAGTTTCCGAGTTCTGGAGGAACTCTGGACAGACGGTTGTAGCTGACGTTTAATTCCCTCAACTCCGTCAGTTTACCTGAGGACAGAGGTGATACGTTTGTTCTTCAGCATCGTTTGTGCTCCGTTTGTTTTTACCAACTGAGTTCAAAAATGAAAAACATATTCAGTGAAAACTAGAAACTAAAATGATGTTGTACCAATCTCAGGTGGCAGCTCGGTGATGGCGTTTTTGGGGATATCGAGCACGGTGAGCTGGGTGAACAGAGCCAGGTAGTCCGGCAGCTGACGGATCTTTGTCCCACTGACGTGCCACTCCCTCAGGTAGGTCATCCACTGCAGCTCCCTGGGGAAGTGCTGCAGAAATACTCACTTACTGACAGGCATTTTATTATACATGAACATTTTAGATGTGTTACTGTCCTGAACCTGTTAGCTTACCATCCAATGATCTCCATTCAGCTGGAAGATCAGGTTCTGCTCTGAATCTTTCTCATCCTGCTGGTCTGTCTGATCCTGCTGCTCCGCTTCTGACAGGTAAACAACAACAACAACAAATACACAACAAGATGGTTGGCAAATACAGACAGACAACAAGACATTGTCAACAAAAACAGATCCACAACAACACGTTATTCACAAATATAGAAACAAAGGAATGAAATTAAGACAATAACAGCTGTGTTTAGTTGTGTACACCTGTATTTACCTTATTACACCTGCATTTACCTTGTTACACCTGCATTTACCTTGTTACACCTGCATTTACCTTGTTACACCTGCATTTACCTTGTTACACCTGTATTTACCTTGTTACACCTGCATTTACCTTGTTACACCTGCATTTACCTTGTTACACCTGCATTTACCTTGTTACACCTGCATTTACCTTGTTACACCTGCATTTACCTTGTTACACCTGCATTTACCTTGTTACACCTGCATTTACCTTGTTACACCTGTATTTACCTTGTTACACCTGCATTTACCTTGTTACACCTGCATTTACCTTGTTACACCTGTATTTACCTGTGTATTGTTGTATATCTGTCAGTGTAGATCTCTCCAGATAGTGATGCAGCAGGTTGCGTTCGTGGGTCTTCAGTGTCTTACAGTAGATTCGATACTGCCACTGTTGATCAATCCTATGGATGGACAGATGGACAGATGGACACACAGACAGACAGACAGACAGACAGATGGATGGACAGACAGATGGACACAGACAGACAGACGGACAGACAGACAGACAGACAGATGGACACACAGACAGATGGACACACAGACAGACAGACAGACAGACAGATGGACACAGACAGACGGACGGACAGACAGACAGACAGACGGACACAGACAGACAGATGGACACACAGACAGATGGACACACAGACGGACGGACAGACAGACAGACAGATGGACAGACGGACAGATGGACACACAGACAGACAGACGGACAGACACACAGACAGATGGACACACAGACAGACGGACAGACAGATGGACAGACGGACAGATGGACACACAGACAGATGGACACACAGACAGATGGACAGACAGATAATAAAGTCTCTGCAGTAGCTTCAGATTAGGTTTCACACTGACTAAACGTTCATATTTCAGATTGACTGGATGTTCTGGTTTGTTCTCCAGACTCGTGACCTTTCTGCTCTGTGGAGGCGAGACGCCGACCTGCTGCACTGATGTTGGGACATAAATAGACGTCTGTGTGTTCATATTACTAAAATCAGCTCTGACTCTTCATGACTAACAGTCAGCTGTGTGTCAGTTTGTTTCCATCTGAGAAGTTACATTGTTTCAGAAAGTCCACTTCCAAAAAAGTTAGGACATAAAACACAAATAAAAACAGAATAAAACAATTTGCAAATCGTTTTCTACCTGTGTTCAGTTGAATACAGAACAAAGAGCAGATATTTCCTGTTCAAACTGATCATGTTTCTCTCTGTGATCCATCATCTTTTCTTCTGACACTCAGTCAGTTTGTTGAAGTTTTAAAGGTCAATTCTGTCTCATTCTTTCTTGATATTCGTCTTCAGCTGATCAACAGTCCACAGTCTCTGTTGTCCTATTTTGTGCTTCATGATGCACCACACATTTTCAATGGGAGACCAACCAAAGTGTCCCTGAGTCCATGTAGTGTCCTTTATACAATGATGAGGGTTTTTAATGCAGCGCTGCCTGAGGGGTCAAAGGTCACAGACAGTCAGTGTTGGTTCTCAGAGATTTCTCTGGATTCTCTGAATGTTTTAATGATATCATGGATTGTAGATGATGAAATCTATAAATTCCTGCAGTTTTGTGTTGACAAATGTTCTTAAACTGTTTTTCACAAAGTGTTAAACTTCACCCCATCATGTTTGTCTTTCCAGGACGCCTCTTTCTGTACGCTGTTTTCACATTTCAAACTATTTTTCAACTAGTGATCAATTTCACAATAATCCCTCCACCAATTAGTATAATAATTAAGTTATACAATAATTCGTTTTTTGATCCATAAGATGTCAGAAAATGTTGATCAAAGTCCAAGATGACGTCCTTGAATGTTTTGTCTTCTTGTCCTTAAGTAAAAATACTGAATGCTTCGTCCTCCGCTGTACTCAAAGTACTGAACTGGAGTAAATATGTTCAGGTGTGTTGGTTACCTGGCGAGGGCGCTCTTCTCCATCCTCTCCTGCTCCTTCTTCTGTTTCTGTCTGTGGTTCTTCACTCGGACCTCCCAGATCCCTCTGATCAGAGACAGATCGTGGAACGGGACGTCCAGGTTCCTCTCCAGACCCATCTCTGTTCCTCTGAGTGAGGAGGAGGAGGAGGAGGAGGAGGAGGAGGAGGAAGAGGAGGAGGAGAAGGAGGAAGAGGAGGAGGAGGAAGAGGACGAGGAGGAGGAGAAGGAGGAGGAGGACGAGGAGGAGGAGGAAGAGGAGGAGGAGGAGGAGGAAGAGGAGAAGGAGGAGGAAGAGGAGGAGGAGAAGGAGGAAGAGGAGGAGGAGGAAGAGGAGGAGGAGGAAGAGGACGAGGAGCAGCAGCAGCAGCAGGAGGAGGAAGAGGAGGAGAAGGAGGAAGAGGAGGAGGAAGAATGTTTTTGTATCCCAATGGTGTTATCTAGAACCAGACTGGGGGTTCTACTGAGAACCTTTTTATATTCAAAGAGCTTTATCTAGAATCATCCAACAATCTTTGAAGAACTCTTTCGCCTTAAAAAAGGTTCTTTGGATTAAAGGGTTCTTAATGGAACCCTTAGTCATACAAAGAACCCTTGACAAACCCTTTCTTCCAAAAAGGGTTCTTCAGAAGCAAATAGTTCTGGGTAGAACCACAGCCCTTCAGGAAGAACACCTTTGGAACCCTTATTTCTCAGAGTGTAGTCTGTAGAACAGACAAGAAGAGCTTCATGTTTCACATGTTTATTTAACAGTAGATCAATTAAATTTGACATGATCGATCAGATTCTTATTGACAGATTAATCAATCAGTGACGTTAATAACCATCTTAATAAGGTCTTATGATTTATGATTCTTATGACCCTTGATTCAGATTCAGATTCAGTTCAAGGTTCTTGAGACCACTCGGGTCTGTGCGGGGTCAGACAGCTGGGTACAGCACAGACCACCAGCGGGTCTCTGAGGTTCTCTGATCAGGTTTGTTGGTTCTTTCTTGATCCAGGATTAAAGGACGACTTTGAGGTTGTAGCTCCTAAACTTTGAACTTCAGATGTGAAGATCTTTAAAAGAAGCTCAACTTTCCAGACTTTTCTTCATATCATTTTCTATTTTCTCTTATTTAGGGCTGCAAACTGTCAGCTCCTTCCTTTATCAATCATTGGTAAATTAGCAATCAATTAATTATTAATCACACTTACAAAATCAAGTTTCAAACTGTCTTCTCTTGTTTTTTAAGTTACAGTCTGTTCAAACTTTGGTAACACAAAATGGTTAATGTGTAAATTTAATGTTGTCCAACACTTTGGTCCACAGTGAAGTGGCTCAGTGGACAAGAACTTGAGTCGAGACATTCGTGGTCCTCAGAGGACGAACCGCGAGGACTCCGGTGGTCCTCAGAGGATGAACCGCGAGGACTCTGGTGGTCCTCAGAGGATGAACCGCGAGGACTCTGGTCCTCAGAGGACGAACCGCGAGGACTCTGGTGGTCCTCAGAGGATGAACCGCGAGGACTCTGGTCCTCAGAGGATGAACCACAGGACTCCGGTGATCCTCTGAGGACGAACCGCGAGGACTCTGGTGGTCCTCTGACTGTCTCTGTAGCACCACCAACAGGTCAAACTGTCCAACACTGACAAGATCCCTCTAAAACCAGAAGGTCAGGTTGTGCTAGCCTCAGCGTGCTACCATGCTAACTGTTAGCATGTTAGCTCTGACATGTTAAATGTTAGTATGTTGAAATGCTAACATGCTAAATATGCTGAGATGAAGGAGGTGGAACTCGACTTCCCATGAATCATCAGTCATGTTTACTTCAAGGGTTGATCATGTCAGACATGTCCAATGTCTTTATAAAGACAAATCTTTTTATCTGTCCTCTCTGTCCCTGTCTCTGTGTCTGTGTCTGTGTCTGTCTCTGTCTCTGTGTCTGTCCCTGTCTCTGTCTCTGTGTCTGTCTCTGTCTCTTATCTGTATCTGTCTCTGTCTCTGTCCCTGTCCCTGTCCCTGTCCCTGTCTCTGTCTCTGTCCCTGTCCCTGTCCCTGTCTCTGTCTCTGTCTCTGTCTCTGTCCCTGTATCAGAAAGAGCAGTGGATCCAGTTTGACCTCCAGCTGTGAGAAAAACAAAGATTGTGTCTGTTCTTACCTGAGAGTCTCTGTTAACGTCCTCAACACTTTCACCAGCTTGTTTACTGAGATCTGACTCGTGTGTGTGTGTGTGTGTGTGTGTGTGTGTGTTTGTGTGTGTGTGACACAACATGCTATTTTTACCAGCTGAGATCTGACCCCTGCAGTGTTTGTGTCACATGATGCCCGCGTCCCTCCTCACATACACGACTTTATCTGAATCACATAATACAGTTTTTCTACGTGTGTGTGTGTGTGTGTGTGTGTCTGTGTGTGTGTGTGTGTGTGTGTGTCTGTGTGTGTGTCTGTGTGTGTCTGTGTGTGTCTCTGTGTGTGTGTGTGTGTGTGTGTGTGTGTGTGTGTGTGTGTGTGTGCACTGTCTTTAAATACATTCACACACTCTGACAGTAGATGTTTTTTAAATGTACAGTTTATTCTTAATGTTTTTATTGTTTTATTCTTTGACTCGGTGTCAAACATCCTGAACGTCGACGAGTTTCTGCTGCAGCTCTGAATTATTATGACATGATGGATTAATTATTATCATCCTGTTTACAGTGATGTTATTATCATTACTGATCAGTGACTGGAGGCTAGCAGCTTGTGATGGAGCTTGTCTCTGTGTGTTCTGGTTTACAGGTCAAAGGTCAGCAGCAGCCGGCTGTAGTTCTGCTGCTCCTCCACATGAGGGCGCTACTGTACAGACAAACATGAAGTGACACAACTCCCACTGTAGAAGAGTTTAACTTCATTTCTCAGCTGGGTACCTACAGGCAACATTTAGCCAAGAAACTTTTTAAATTATTTTTATAATTCTTTTTAATTTAAAATTTAAAATGAATTGTGACTTCTTGATGTTATTGAATATTTTTGCATATGTTTATGAAATAATGTTCAAATTGGAAAAGGAACATTCTTTTTCACTTATGCACCATTATGGTACAATGTTGCCTACAGGCAAAGAACCCCAAAAACTTCCAAAAATAAAAATAAAAATAAAATTTCTTCAGATTATGGTTATTTAGTCTATTTTGAGACATAAAAACACATTTCCCTCACTGGCATCATAATGTGTACCATAGAGGGATATGACCATACATACATACATACATACATACATACATACATACATACATACATACATACATACATATGACCATACATACATACATACATATGAGCATACATACATATATACATACATACACACATACATACATAAGAGCATACATACATACATACATACATACATACATACACACATAAGAGCATACATACATACATACATACACACATATGACCATACATACATACATACATACATACATACATATGACCATACATACATACATATGAGCATACATACATACATATGACCATGCATACATACATACATACATACATACATACGATCATACATGCATACATATGACCATACATACATACATACATACATACATACATACATACATACATACGACCATGCATACATTCATATGACCATACATACATAGACACATACATACATACATATGAGCATACATGCATACATACATACATACATATGAGCATACATATATATGAGCATATATACATAAATACATATGACCACACATACATACATACATACATACACATGAGAATACATACATACATATGACCATGCATTCATACATATGACCATACATACATACATACATACATACATACATACATACATACATACATACTTATGATCATACATGCATACATATGACCATACATACATGCATACATATGACCATACATACATACATACATACATACATACATACATACATATGACCATGCATACATTCATATGACCATACATACATACACACATACATACATACGGTCATACATATGACCATGCATACATACATACATACATACATACATACATACATACATACATACATATGACCATACCTACATACATACATACATACGTATGACCATACATGCATACATACATACATACATGTGACCATGCATACATACATACATATGACCATACATACATACATACATACATACATACTTATGACCATACATATGTACATATGACCATACATACATATGACCATGCATACATTCATATGACCATACATACATAGACACATACATGCATACATATGGTCATACATATGACCATGCGTACATACATACATACATACATACATACATACATATGAGCATACATGCATACATACATACATACATATGACCATGCATACATACATACATACATGTGACCATACATACATACATACATACATATGAGCATACATACATATGAGCATATATACATACATACATACATGTGACCATGCATACATACATACATATGACCATACATACATACATACATACATACATACTTATGACCATACATATATACATATGACCATACATACATATGACCATGCATACATTCATATGACCATACATACATAGACACATACATGCATACATATGGTCATACATATGACCATGCGTACATACATACATACATACATACATACATACATACATACATACATACATATGAGCATACATGCATACATACATACATACATATGACCATGCATACATACATACATACATGTGACCATACATACATACATACATACATATGACCATACATACATATGAGCATATATACATACATACATACATATGACCATACATACATACATACATATGAGAATACATACATACATATGACCATGCATACATACATATGAGCATACATGCATACATATGACCATGCATACATACATATGAGCATACATACATACATATGACCATACATACATACATACATACATACATACATACATACATACATATGACCATACATGCATACATACATACATACATGTGACCATGCATACATACATACATACATATGACCATACATACATACATATGACCATACATACATACATATGACCATACATACATACATACATACATATGAGCATGCATACATACATATGACCATGCATACATACATATGACCATACATACATACATACATATGGTCATACATATGACCATACATACATACATACATACATACATACATAAATACATACATATGAGCATACATGCATACATACACACATACATGTGGCCATACATACATACATACATACATACATATGAGCATATATACATACATACTTATGACCATACATACGTACATACATACATACATATGAGAATACATACATACATATGACCATGCATACATACATATTAGCATACATACATACATACATATGACCATGCATACATACATATGAGCATACATGCATACATATGACCATACATACATACATACATATACATATGACCATACATACATACATACATACATACATACATACATACATACGTATGACCATGCATACATACATACATACATGTGACCATACATACATACATACATACATACATACATACATACATACATACATACATACATACATATGACCATGCATACATACATACATATGAGCATACATACATAAATATGGCCATACATACAACCATACATACATACATATGAGAATACATACATACATACATAAATATGGCCATACATACAACCATACATACATACATACATACATACATATGAGCGAGCATACATACATACATACATACATACATACATACATATGAGCATACATACATACATACATACATACATATGACCATGCATACATACATACATATGAGTATAAATACATACATATATACTTATGACCATATATACATACATATGACCAAACATACATACATACATATGACCATACATACATATGACCATACATACATATGACCATACATACATATGAGTATACATACATACATATGGACATATATATGACCATACATACATACATACATATGAGCATATCTCTCTATGGTACCATGTTGCCCTCAGGCAACAAACCCATTTTTGCCCTGTCATATCTCCATAATGCATCCCTTTAAATGATGCGATACTTTAAAAAAGAGGTAAAACCATAGGAAACCATTAACAATGCTTTAAGTTGTCACATGATCTCCAGGAAGCGATTTTGAAAATCTCTTGGCGGGCTTTTTCTAAGGAGACAGCTCTGCTATCTTGCTGCAAAAAAAGACTCTCAAAAAGTTATTTTTTGTCCCTTTTCCACCTGGAAAAAAATGTCTTCACACTAATAGGTGAGTAAACTTTAAGTTTTGATAGTTTCATGCAACTTATTTACTAATTGCAGCTGTTGCCTTGAGGCAACAACGTCCCATCATGGAAAGTTGCAATGTTGCCTGCAACATTGAACCATTATGGAATCACTATAGCAAACACAACACTGACCACTGGCCTATTTGGGTGGAGAAAAAGGGCAGATGCAGATACCCTGGATGTAAGGGTAGAGTGAAACCACAGTGCACAAAATGTGTCACCTGCCTGTGCTTCACTCCTGAAAAACACTGCTTCATGGAGTTCCATAAGCACTGAGCAGCAACACCACAAGTGATGGCAACACATGTCAGGAAAGACACAGGGGACTGACACAAAACATGCACTGAAAGGAAGCAGTGATGATCAAACACTGGAATTTGTTTTTGTTTTTCAAATGGTTATGGTAATGGTTATCTTTGTTGATTTAAGTAGTTTAAAGTTTTATACTTTACACATTTATTTCAGTGGGTTGTTCCTAAATGGTACAATGTTGCCTACAGGCAACATTTAGCCAAGAAACTTTTTAAATTCTTTTTAAAATTCTTTTTAATTTAAAATTTAAAATGAATTGTGACTTCTTGATGTTATTGAATATTTTTGCATATGTTTATGAAATAAACAATGTTCAAATTGGAAAAGGAACGTTCTTTTTCACTTATGCACCATTATGGTACAATGTTGCCTACAGGCAACGAACCCCAAAAACTTCCAAAAATAAAAATAATAATAAAATTTCTTCAGATTATGTTTATTTAGTCTATTTTGAGACATAAAAACACATTTCCCTCACTGGCATCATAATGTGTACCATAGAGGGATATGACCATACATACATACATACATACATACATACATATGAGCATACATACATACATGCATACATACATATGAGCATACATACATACATACATACATACATATGACCATGCATACATACATATGACCATACCTACATACATACATACATATGAGCATACATACATACATGCATACATACATATGAGCATACATACATATGAGCATACATACATACATACATATGACCATGCATACATACATATGACCATACATACATACTTATGATCATACATGCATACATATGACCATACATACATACACACATACATACATACATACATATGAGCATACATACATACATACATACATACATACATACATATGACCATGCATACATTCATACATGTGACCATACATACATATATACATACATATGAGCATACATACATACATACATATGACCACACATACATACATACATACACATGAGAATACATACATACATATGACCATGCATACATACATATTAGCATACATACATACATATGACCATGCATACATACATATGAGCATCCATACATACATATGACCATGCATACATACATACATACATACATACATACATACATATGACCATGCATACATTCATATGACCATACATACATATACAGATACATACATACATATGGTCAAACATATGACCATGCATACATACATACATACATACATACATATGACCATACATACATACATACATACATACATACATACATACATATGACCATATGTACATGTGACCATACATAAATACATACATACATACATACATACTTATGATCATACATGCATACATATGACCATACCTACATACATACATACATACATACATACATACATACATATGACCATACATACATACATACATACATACATACATACATACATATGACCATATATACATATGACCATACATACATACATACATACAAACTTATGATCATACATGCATACATATGACCATACATACATATGACCATGCATACATTCATATGACCATACATACATATACACATACATTCATACATATGGCCAAACATATGACCATGCATACAAACATACATACATATACACATACATACATACATACATATGACCATATATACATATGACCATACATACATACATACATACATACTTATGATCATACATGCATACATATGACCATGCATACATTCATATGACCATACATACATATACACATACATACATACATATGGTCATACATATGACCATGCATACATACATACATACATATGACCATACATACATACATACATACATACATACATACATACATACATACATATGACCATATATACATATGACCATACATACATACATACATACATACATACATACATACATACATACATATGGTCATAAATATGACCATGCATACATACATACATACATACATACATATGACCATGCATACATTCATACATGTGACCATACATACATATATACATACATATGAGCATACATACATACATATGACCACACATACATACATACATACACATGAGAATACATACATACATATGACCATGCATACATACATATTAGCATACATACATACATATGACCATGCATACATACATATGAGCATCCATCCAACCATACATACATACATACATATGACCATGCATACATTCATATGACCATACATACATATACACATACATACATACATATGGTCATACATATGACCATGCATACATACATACATACATATGACCATACATACATACATACATACATACATACATACATACATACATACATACATACATACATATGACCATATATACATATGACCATACATACATACATACATACATACATACATACATACATACATATGGTCATACATATGACCATGCATACATACATACATACATACATATGACCATGCATACATTCATACATGTGACCATACATACATATATACATACATATGAGCATACATACATACATATGACCACACATACATACATACATACACATGAGAATACATACATACATATGACCATGCATACATACATATTAGCATACATACATACATATGACCATGCATACATACATATGAGCATCCATCCAACCATACATACATACATACATATGACCATGCATACATTCATATGACCATACATACATATACACATACATACATACATATGGTCATACATATGACCATACATACATACATACATACATATGACCATACATACATACATACATACATACATACATACATACATATGACCATATATACATATGACCATACATACATACATACATACTTATGATCATACATGCATACATATGACCATACATACATATGACCATGCATACATTCATATGACCATACATACATATACACATACATTCATACATATGGCCAAACATATGACCATGCATACAAACATACATACATATACACATACATACATACATACATACATACATACATATGACCATATATACATATGACCATACATAAATACATACTTATGATCATACATGCATACATATGACCATACATACATATGACCATGCATACATTCATATGACCATACATACATATACACATACATTCATACATATGGCCAAACATATAACCATGCATACAAACATACATACATATACACATACATACATACATACATACATATGACCATGCATACATTCATATGACCATACATACATATACACATACATACATACATATGTCATACATATGACCATGCATACACACATACATACATACATACATACAAACATACATATGAGCATACATGCATACTTACATACATACATATGACCATGCATAAATACATACATGTGACCATACATACATACATATATATGAGCATACATACATATGAGCATAAATACATACATACATATGACCATACATATATACATACATACATACATACATACATACATACATACATACTTATGACCATACATGTATACATATCACCATACATAGATACATACATATGACCATACATACATATGACCATGCATACATACATATGAGCATACATACATACATATGACCATACATACATACATACATACATACATATGACCATGCATACATACATATGAGCATACATACATACATACATATGACCATGCATACATACATACATATGAGCATACATACATACATATGACCATACATACATACATACATACATACATACATACATATGACCATACATGTATACATATCACCATACATACATACATACATACATATGACCATACATGCATACATACATACATACATACATACATACATGTGACCATGCATACATACATACATATGACCATACATACATACATACATACATACATACATATTTATGACCATACATGTATACATATCACCATACATAGATACATACATATGACCATACATACATATGACCATGCATACATTCATATGACCATACATACATACACACATACATAAATACATATGGTCATACATATGACCATGCATGCATGCAGACATACATACATACATACATACATACATATGACCATACATGCATACATACATACATACATGTGACCATGCATACATACATACATATGAGCATACATACATACATACATACATACATACATATGAGCATACAAACATACATACATACATACATATGACCATACATACATAGGAACATGCATACATACATACATATGACCATACATACATACATACATACATACATACATACATACATACATACGTACGTACGTACGTACATACTTATGAACATACATGTATACATATGACCATACATACATACATACATATGACCATGCATACATTCATATGACCATACATACATACACACATACATACATACATACCTATGGTCATACATATGACCATGCATACATACATACATACATACATACATACATACATATGACCATGCATACATACATATGACTATACATACATACATACATACATACATATGACCATGCATACATACATATGACCATACATACATACATACATACATACATATGACCATACATACATACATACATACATACATACATATATACATATATACATACATATGACCATACATACATATGACCATGCATACATTCATATGAACATACATACATACACACATACATACATACATATGGTCATACATATGACCATGCATACATACATACATACATACATATGAGCATGCATACATTCATACATGTGACCATACATACATATGTACATACATATGAGCATACATACATACATACATATGACCACACATACATACATACATACATACCCATGAGAATACATACATACATATGATCATGCATACATACATATTAGCATACATACATACATATGACCATGCATACATACATATGAGCATCCATACATACATATGACCATGCATACATACATACATACATACATACATACATATGACCATGCATACATTCATATGACCATACATACATGTACACATACATACATACATATGGTCATACATATGACCATGCATACATACATACATACATACATATGACCATACATACATACATACATACATACATACATATGGCCATATATACATATGACCATACATACATACATACTTATGATCATACATGCATACATATGACCATACCTAAATACATACATACATACATACATACATACATACATATGACCATACATGCATACATACATACATACATACATACATACATACATACATACATGTGACCATGCATGCATACATACATACATATGACCATACATACATACATACATACATACATACATACATATGACCATATATACATATGACCATACATACATACATACATACATACATACATACATACTTATGATCATACATGCATACATATGACCATACATACATATGACCATGCATACATTCATATGACCATACATACATATACACATACATGCATACATATGGTCATACATATGACCATGCATACATACATACATACATATGAGCATACATGCATACATACATACATACATATGACCATGCATACATACATACATGTGACCATACATACATACATACATACATACATACATACATATGAGCATACATACATACATACATACATACATACATACATACATACATACATATGACCATACATACATATGACCATGCATACATACATACATATGACCATACATACATACATACATACATACATACATACATACATATGAACATACATACATATGACCATGCATACATTCATATGAGCATACATACATACATATGGTCATACATATGACCATGCATACATACATACATACATACATACATATGATCATACATGCATACATACATGTGACCATACATACATACATACATATATACATATGAGCATACATATATATGAGCATATATACATACATACATATGACCATACATACATACATACAGACATACATACATACTTATGACCATACATGTATACATATCACCATACATACATACATACATATGACCATACATACATATGACCATGCATACATACATACATATGAGCATACATACATACACACATACATACATACATATGGTAATACATATGACCATGCATACATACATATGACCATGCATACATACATACATATGAGCATACATACATACATATGGCCATGTATACATACATACATACATACATACATACATACATACATACATACATGTGAGAATACATACATACATATGAGAATACATACATACATATGACCATACATACATACATACATACATATGACCATGCATACATACATATGAGCATACATACATACATATGACCATACATACATACATACATACATATGACCATACCTACATACATACATACATACATACATACATACATATGACCATACATGCATACATACATACATACATACATACATGTGACCATGCATACATACATACATATGACCATACATACATATGACCATGCATACATACATACATATGGTAATACATATGACCATGCATACATACATATGACCATGCATACATACATACATATGAGCATACATACATACATATGGCCATGTATACATACATACATACATACATACATACATACATACATACATACATGTGAGAATACATACATACATATGAGAATACATACATACATATGACCATACATACATACATACATACATATGACCATGCATACATACATATGAGCATACATACATACATATGACCATACATACATACATACATACATATGACCATACCTACATACATACATACATACATACATACATATGACCATACATGCATACATACATACATACATACATGTGACCATGCATACATACATACATATGACCATACATACATACATACATACATACATACATACATACTTATGACCATACATGTATACATATCACCATACATACATACATACATATGACCATACATACATATGACCATGCATACATTCATATGACCATACATACATACACACATACATACATACATATGGTAATACATATGACCATGCATACATACATACATACATACATACATACATATGACCATACATGCATACATACATACATACATGTGACCATGCATACATACATATGACCATACATACATACATACATACATACATATGACCATATATACATATGACCATACATGCATACATACATACATACATACATACATACATACATACTTATGATCATACATGCATACATATGACCATACATGCATACATACATACATACATGTGACCATGCATACATACATATGACCATACATACATACATACATACATACATACATATGACCATATATACATATGACCATACATACATACATACATACATACATACATACTTATGATCATACATGCATACATATGACCATGCATACATATGACCATGCATACATTGATATGACCATACATACATATACACATACATACATACATATGGTCATACATATGACCATGCATACATACATACATACATACATATGAGCATACATGCATACATACATACATACATATGACCATACATACATACATATGAGCATATATACATACATACATACATACATACGTACATATGAGAATACATACATACATATGACCATGCATACATACATATGAGCATACATACATACATATGACCATGCATACATACATACATGTGACCATACATACATACATACATACATACATACATATGAGCATACATACATATGAGCATGTATACATACATACATACATACATACATATGAGAATACATACATACATATGACCATGCATACATACATACATGTGACCATACATACATACATACATACATACATACATACATACATATGAGCATACATACATATAAGCATATATACATACATACATACATACATACATACATACATATGAGAATACATACATACATATGACCATGCATACATACATATGAGCATACATACATACATATGACCATGCATACATACATATGAGCAAACATACATACATACATACATATGAGCATTCATGCATACATAAATACATACATATGACCATGCATACATACATACATGTGACCATACATACATACATACATACATATGAGAATACATACATACATATGACCATGCATACATACATACATGTGACCATACATACATACATACATACATACATACATACATACATACATATGAGCATATATACATACACACATACATACATACATATGAGAATACATACATACATATGACCATGCATACATACATATGACCATACATACATACATATGACCATGCATACATACATATGAGCACACATACATACATATGACCATACATACATACACACATACATACATATGACCATACATACATACATACATACATACATATATATGATCATACATACATACATACATACATACATACATACATACATATATATAAAAATTATTTTTATAATTCTTTTTAATTTAAAATTTAAAATGAATTGTGACTTCTTGATGTTATTGAATATTTTTGCATATGTTTATGAAATAAACAATGTTCAAATTGGAAAAGGAACGTTCTTTTTCACTTATGCACCATTATGGTACAATGTTGCCTACAGGCAAAGAACCCCAAAAACTTCCAAAAATAAAAATAAAAATAAAATTTCTTCAAATTATGTTTATTTAGTCTATTTTGAGACATAAAAACACATTTCCCTCACTGGCATCATAATGTGTACCATAGAGGGATATGACCATATATACATACATACATACATACATACATGTGACCATGCATACATATATAAATATGAGCATACATACATACATATATACATACATACATACATACATACATACATACATACATATGACCATACATACATATGGCCATGCATACATACATACATATGACCATACATACATACATACGTACATACATATGACCATACATACATATGACCATGCATACATTCATATGAGCATACATACACACATACATACATACATATGATCATACATGCATACATACATGTGACCATACATACATACATACATACATACATACATATGAGCATATATACATACATACATATGACCATACATACATACATACATACATACATACATACATATGAGAATACATACATACATATGACCATGCATACATACATATGAGCATACATACATACATATGACCATGCATACATACATAAGAGCATACATACATACATATGACCATACATACATACATACATACATATGACCATACATACATACATACATACATATATATATAAAAATTATTTTTATAATTATTTTTAATTTAAAATTTAAAATGAATTGTGACTTCTTGATGTTATTGAATATTTTTGCATATGTTTATGAAATAAACAATGTTCAAATTGGAAAAGGAACGTTCTTTTTCACTTATGCACCATTATGGTACAATGTTGCCTACAGGCAACGAACCCCAAAAACTTCCAAGAATAAAAATAAAAATAAAATTTCTTCAAATTATGTTTATTTAGTCTATTTTGAGACATAAAAACACATTTCCCTCACTGGCATCATAATGTGTACCATAGAGGGATATGACCATATATACATACATACATACATACATACATACATGCATACATGTGACCATGCATACATACATAAATATGAGCATACATACATACATATATACATACATACATACATACATACATACATACATACATATGAGCATACATACATGTGACCATGCATACATTCATATGACCATATATACATACACACATACATACATATATACATACATACAGACATACATATGAGCATACATACATACATATGACCATACATACATACATACATACATACATATGACCATGCATACATACATATGAGCATACATACATACATATGACCATACATACATACATACATACATATGACCATACCTACATACATACATACATACATGTGACCATGCATACATACATACATATGACCATACATACATACATACATACATACATACATACATACATACATACTTATGACCATACATGTATACATATCACCATACATACATACATACATATGACCATACATACATATGACCATGCATACATTCATATGACCATACATACATACATACATACATATGGTAATACATATGACCATGCATACATACATACATACATACATACATACATACATACATACATACATACTTATGATCATACATGCATACATATGACCATACATAAATACATACATATGGTCATACATATGACTATGCATACATACATACATACATACATACATACATATATGCATACATACATACATACATACATACATACTTATGATCATACATGCATACATATGACCATACATACATACATACATATGAGCATGCATACATTTATACATGTGACCATACATACATACATACATACACATGAGAATACATACATACATATGACCATGCATACATACATATGAGCATACATACATACATATGACCATACATACATACATACATACATACATACATACATACATACATAAATACATACATATATATGACCATATATACATACATACATACATACATATATAAATTCTTTTTATAATTCTTTTTAATTTAAAATGAACTGTGACTTCTTGATGTTATTGAATATTTTTGCATATGTTTATGAAATAAACAATGTTAAAATTGGAAAAGGAACGTTCTTTTTCACTTATGCACCATTATGGTACAATGTTGCCTACAGACAACGAACCCCAAAAACTTCCAAAAATAAAAATAAAAATAAAATTTCTTCAGATTATGTTTATTTAGTCTATTTTGAGACATAAAAAGACATTTCCCTCACTGGCATCATAATGTGTACCATAGAGGGATATGACCATACATACATACATACATACATACATACATATGAGCATACATACATGCATACATATGACCATACATGCATACATACATACATACATACATACATACATATGAGCATACATACATATGAGCATAAATACATACATACATAAATATGAGCATTCATACATACATATATATGAGCATACATACATACATACATACATACGTACATACATATGTAGCTCAGCGTAAGTTCAATCAGGAAGACCTTCTATTACGCTGCCTTCATTCACAACTTTCCTTTACTCCGCCTCTCTCCTCCTATTCCCTGTAATCAGCTGTTTGTGGGCGTCCACCTTCGTCTTTACCATCCATTCAGATTTTGCCACGGTCGCGATATCCAGTCAATTTGCTGCTGCCAAATCTTTAAATCGCCTCTGTCTTTGCTCCATCAGTTGTCATTCAGTCAATCGCGCGACCCTCCTCCACCCCTCTCTCCTCCAGTCACTGGACCCAGGTAGCAGAAGATGTTCACCTCGATCCTCCCTGACGCCCTCTCCTCCAGCCTTCAGGTCCAGGCAGCAGGAGTCCAGAGCCACTTCACCTCACCAGTCTCTGCTTTGCACCTCATCATCACCACCACCACCAGTGTCTAGACCCCGGGGGGGTTCTCTTCACTACAGCTTCATCACCCCCATTTATATATACATATTGTTTCACCTCATTGGGGTCTAACCGCCAAAGACTGTTCATGTTTCATATATCATGCATGTGCCAATAAACCATTTCTCTTTTACTCTTAGTCTCTCCTGATTGAAATGAGCATACATACATATGAGCATACATACATACATACATACATACATACATATGACCATATATACATATGACCATGCATACATACATACATATGACCATACAAACATACAAACATACATACATACATACTTATGATGATACATGCATACATATGACCATACATACATATGACCATGCATACATTCATATGACCATACATACATATACACATACATGCATACATATGGTCATACATATGACCATGCATACATACATACATACATATGAGCATACATGCATACATACATACATACATATGACCATGCATACATACATACATGTGACCATACATACATACATACATACATACATACATACATACATACATATGAGCATACATACATATGAGCATATATACATACATACATATGACCATAGATACATACATAAATACATACATATGAGAATACATACATATGACCATGCATACATACATATGAGCATACATACATACATATGACCATGCATACATACATATGACCATACATACATACATATGACCATACATACATACATACATATGACCATACCTACATACATACATACATACATACATACATACATACATACATATGAGCATACATACATACATACATACATATGAGCATACATACATACATATGACCATACATACATATGACCATGCATACATATATACATATGACCATACATACATACATACATACATACATACTTATGACCATACATACATACATACATATGACCATACATACATACATACATATGACCATACATACATATGGTCATGCATACATTCATATGACCATACATACATACACACATACATAGATACATACATATGGTCATACATATGACCATACATACATACATACATACATACATATGAGCATACATGCATACATACATACATACATATCACCATGCATACATACATACATGTGACCATACATACATACATACATATGAGCATATATACATACATACATACATATGACCATACATACATACATACATACATACATACATATGACCATGCATACATACATATGACCATACATACATACATATGACCATGCATACATACATATGAGCATACATACATACATATGACCATATATACATATGACCATGCATACATACATACATATGACCATACATACATACATACATACATACATACATACATACATACATACTTATGATCATACATGCATACATATGACCATACATACATATGACCATGCATACATTCATATGACCATACATACATATACACATACATACATACATATGGTCATACATATGACCATACATACATACATACATGTGACCATACATACATACATACATACATACATATGAGCATACATACATATGAGCATATATACATACATACATATGACCATACATACATACATACATACATACATACATACATACATACATACATACATACATATGAGAATACATACATGCATATGACCATGCATACATACATATGAGCATACATACATACATATGACCATGCATACATACATATGACCATACATACATACATATGACCATACATACATACATACATACATATGACCATACGTACATACATACATACATACATACATATGACCATACATGCATACATACATACATACATACATACATATGAGCATACATACATACATACATACATATGACCATACTTACATATGACCATGCATAAATACATACATATGAGCATACATACATACATACATACATACATATGAGCATACATACATACATACATACATACATACATACATATGACCATACATACATATGACCATGCATACATATATACATATGACCATACATACATACATACATACTTATGACCATACATGTATACATATGACCATACATACATACATACATACATATGCCCATACATACATATAGTCATGCATACATTCATATGACCATACATACATACACACATACATACATACATATGGTCATACATATGACCATGCATACATACATAAATACATACATACATACATACATATGAGCATACATGCATACATACATACATACATATGACCATGCATACATACATACATGTGACCATACATACATACATACATACATACATATATATGAGAATACATACATACATATGACCATGCATACATACATATGACCATACATACATACATTTGACCATGCATACATACATATGAGCATACATACATACATATGACCATACATACATACATACATATGACCATACCTACATACATACATACATACATACATGTGAACATACATGCATACATACATACATACATGTGACCATGCATATATACATACATATGAGCATACATACATACATACATACATACATACATACATACATATGAGCATACATACATACATACATACATACATACATATGACCATACCTACATACATACATACATACATACTTATGACCATACATGTATACACATGACCATACATAAATACATATGACCATACATACATGTGACCATGCATACATTCATATGACCATATATACATACACACATACATACATACATATGGTCATACATATGACCATGCATACATACATACATACATACATATGAGCATACATGCATACATACATACATACATATGACCATGCATACATACATACATGTGACCATACATACATACATACATACATACATACATACATACATACATACATATGAGCATACATACATATGACCATATATACATACATACATATGAGAATACATACATACATAGGATCATGCATACATACATATGAGCATATATACATACATATGACCATACATACATACATACATACATACATATGACCATACATACATATGACCATGCATACATACATACATATGAACATGCATACATACATACTTATGACCATACATACATACATACATATGACCATACATACATATGAGTATACATACATACATATGGCCATTCATATGATCATGCATACATACAAACATATGAGTATACATACATACATATTGCCATATATATGACCATACATACATACATACATACATATGACCATACATACATACACATACATACATACATACATATGAGCATACATACATACATACATACATACATATGACCATACATGCATGCATACATACATACATACATACATACATACATACATACGTATGAGAATACATACATACATACATATGAGCATATATACATATGAGCATACATACATACATACGTACATACATATGAGCATACATACATATGAGCATACATTCATACATATGGCCAAACATATGACCATGCATACAAACATACATACATATGACCATACATACATATGACCATGCATACATATATACATATGACCATACATACATACATACATACATACTTATGACCATACATGTATACATATGACCATATATACATACATACATACATATGCCCATACATACATATAGTCATGCATACATTCATATGACCATACATACATACACACATACATACATACATATGGTCATACATATGACCATGCATGCATACATACATACGTACATACATACATACATACATACATATGAGAATACATGCATACATACATACATACATATGACCATGCATACATAAATACATGTGACCATACATTCATACATATACATACATACATATGAGCATATATACATACATACATATGACCATACATACATACATACATACATACATACATATGAGAATACATACATACATATGACCATGCATACATACATATGACCATACATACATACATATGACCATGCATACATACATATGAGCATACATACATACATATGACCATGCATACATACATATGAGCATACATACATACATATGACCATACATACATACATACATACATACATATTACCATACCTACATACATACATACATACATGTGAACATTCATGCATACATACATACATACATGTGACCATGCATATATACATACATATGAGCATACATACATACATACATACATACATATGACCATACATACATATGCCCATGCATACATACATACATATGACCATACCCACATACATACATACATACATACATACATACTTATGACCATACATGTATACATATGACCATACATAAATACATATGACCATACATACATGTGACCATGCATACATTCATATGACCATACATACATACACACATACATACATACATATGGTCATACATATGACCATGCATGCATGCATACATACATACATACATACATACATACATACATATGTGCATACATGCATACATACATATGACCATGCATACATACATACATGTGACCATACATACATACATACATACATACATACATACATACATACATACATACATACATATATACATATGAGCATACATACATATGAGCATATATACATACATACATATGAGAATACATACATACATATGATCATGCATACATACATATGAGCATACATACATACATATGACCATACATACATACATACATATGACCATACATACATATGACCATACATACATATGACCATGCATACATACATACATATGAACATGCATACATACATACTTATGACCATACATACATACATACATATGACCATACATACATATGAGTATACATACATACATATGGCCATTCATATGATCATGCATACATCCAAACATATGAGTATACATACATACATATGGCCATACATACATACACATACATACATACATACATATGAGCATACATACATACACATACATACATACATACATATGAGCATACATACATACATACATACATACATATGACCATAAATGCATGCATACATACATACATACATACATACATACATACATACATACATATGAGCATACATACATACATACATACATACATACATACATATGACCATACATGCATGCATACATACATACATACATACATACATACATACATATGAGCATACATACATACATACATATGAGTATAAATACATACATACATACGTATGAGCATACATACATATGAGCATACATACATACATACGTACATACGTATGAGCATACATACATATGAGCATACATACATACAAACATACATACATATGACCATACATACATATGCCCATGCATACATACATACATATGACCATACCTACATACATACATACATACATACATACATACATACATACATACATACATACTTATGACCATACATTTATACATATGACCATACATAAATACATATGACCATACATACATGTGACCATGCATACATTCATATGACCATACATACATACACACATACATACATACATATGGTCATACATATGACCATGCATGCATGCATACATACATACATACATACATACATACATACATATGTG